>NC_067403.1:263225366-263372866 GCF_016432865.1 Antechinus flavipes
CCTTACCAGGAGCCCATCGTCTTGGTTCCACAGGAACACGAGGCCCAGCTTGGCCACGACCCTCACATAAGTGCTGCTCTTCTCGACCAGGATGCCCGCCTGGCTGAAGGGCAGCTGGGCCCTGCGAGAGAGCCCTAGTCAGGGAGCAGGGGAGGGGGAGGAGGGACCCCCCCCAGCAGGGGCAGGGAGAGCAGCCCAAACCGCCTGTTTTACAAATGGGGAAACGGAGGCTGAGAGAGGGGAAGGGGCACTAGGGGTCGTCTGGTCTGAGCAGAGCCCAGGAGGGGAGGGGTTTCCAGGTGGGGATGGAGCCAGTTCTCTGCTGGGGGTGTCTCAGAGACGGGGCCTGCTCTCCTGGGGGGTCTCACAGACAGGGCCTGCTCATTTTGGGGGGTGTCTCAAAGATGGGGTCTCCTCCTTTTTGGGGGGGTCTCACAGATGGGGCCTGCTCTCCTGGGGGGGTCTCACAGACGGGGTCTCCTCCTTTTGGGGGGTGTCTCACAGACAGGGCCTGCTCCTTTTGGGGGGTATCTCACAGACGGGGTCTCCTCCTTTTGGGGGGTTTCACAGACAAGGTCTGCTCTCCTGGGGGGTCTCAGGGGGACAGCACCCCCCACACCAGGCCGCACTCACGGTTTGCCATTGACCAAGATGGCGCCCGGGCTCATTTCCAGCACGGTCCCCTCCAGCTTGAGGGTGACGCGGCTCACGGTCGTGGTGGCGTTGGGCCCCGGGGAGCGCCGGATTTGGATGTTGAAGTCCTCGTAGGGCGACTTGCAGTGGGAGGAGAAGACATAGTTGCAGAGGCCGGGAAAGTGGAAGATGTCGCCATCGAAGGTCTTGTAGTGGAAGTCCCCCCAGGTGCTGCAGACTTGGCCATTGTGGGAGGGGCTGTAGGCTGCGGGGGCCACGCAGACTGTGAGGCTCCGCCCCCGGCCCCGCCTCCCTCCCGGCCCTCTGGGGACCCCCTCACACGGGGGACCTGCCCCTCCCCCGCCTTGGAGGCACAGCTGGGCTTCCAGGCCTCTGACCCCGGGCCACGCTCTCCCTCCTGCCCCGACCGGAGCCTCCCCTGGGCACCCTGGGAGCCCAAAGGGCAGGAGGCCATTGGAGGAAGCAGGAGAGCAACTTTGGGGGCTCAGCCTCCCGGTGTGGGGCCGTCTTGGACCCCGCCATGTCCTTGAGCAACCTACCAGCCCTCAGCGCCGCCCTGCCCCCGGGGCCCACTCACTCTTGATGGGTGAGATGGTGGTCATCACCGGCATGGAGACTCGGAGCGGGCTGCCGGAGAAGGCTGGGGAGAGAGAGTCCCGTCTGCCAGGGTGCCTCGGCCCCTGCCCCCGGGCTCCTGCCCGGCACACCCCTGCCCCTCCCCCCACACAGCCCTGCCCCACACACACACTCCTGTCCCCCTCCCCCCTGCCCCCCACCGCCTCCTTCCCAGCCTCCCTGACCCCGCCCCGGCCCGGCACTCACAGTCCTGCTTCTGCAGGGCGCCGGGGAGGTTGTACAGAACTCGAGGAGTGTCATGCCCTGCAGCCCAAAGAGAAAGGGGGCTGCCTTCAGGGGGGCTGGGGGAGCTGGCTTGGCCCAGGCGCCCGTGCCCCGAGCAGCAGGGCTCCCAGGTCCAGTCTCGCCCTGAGCTCCCAGACGCTGAGATCCTGGGCCTGGACACACCCGCCCAAGTGGAGGGGCCTGGGGCAGGGACGGCCGGCTTGTCCCCCACCCTCCGCCTTAGGCGCGGGCTGCTCGGGCAAGCCCGGCCTGTCCATCCAAGGGCGTGAGCCAGAAACGGAAAACTGCAGTAAAACCTAGAGCCCGAGCCGCTGGGCCTCGGAGAAATGGGCCCAGAGACCCAGGAGCCGGGCCGGCCCTCCGAGGCCGCCACGAGGCCTGCCCTTGGACAGACCCCCCCTCCATGGTCTAGGTCCCAAGGACCCTCCCAGCCCTGACATCCCAGGTTCTAGGTTCTGAGATCCTTCCCAGCCCTGACATCCCAGGTTCTAGGTTCTGAGATCCTTCCTTAGAGGGAGACCAAAAGAGATGCCACTTGTAGCGTGCTCAGCCCTGTACCTGGCACACAGTAGTTGCTTAATGAGTGATCCCTCCCTTTGCCTCCTCTGAAGCACCACCAAGTGCCCGCGCTGACCAGAGGCTCCCAGCCCTTCCTGCTTTGGTGGAGCAGGGACCGAGCCGTGGGCCTCTAGCACTAAACCTGTTCTGGGGGTTCAGGGTCAGCTCCTGGGGGTTCAGGGTCTGCTTCCGGGGGTTTGAGGCCTGTTCTGGGGATTCAGGGTCTGCTCCCGGGAGTTTGGGGTCTGCTCCTGGGGGCTTGGGGCCTGCTCTGGGGGTACAGAGTCTGCTCCCTTGTCCCACAGGGTGCCCGGCCAGCCAGGGTCCCAGAAGCTCCGAGAGGGCCAGCGGGGAAACCTTAGAAGTCAGAGCAGAGGTGATCCAGTGCGACGTGGCATTTTTCAGATAAGGAAACTGAGTCACAGTGGCAGGCCCCCAAATGTGAGAGTGGGATTCGAAGCCAGGTCTTCTTACTCTACATCCCTGACAAGCGGCCATCCAGCCTCTGTTTGGGGGTTCCGGGGACAGAGAGCTCACTACCTGCCCAGACTGGGACTGAACCTGCAGCTTCTCCCCACCCCACCTATACCACTCCACACTGCTCCTGCCCCTGGTCTTCTCTCACCGAGAGACTGTCCTCTTGGCTTGGGATCCCCCCCCCCGCCTTTCCCCTTCCATCCCATTGGCTTGGGCGCACCCCCTTCCTGACAAGGCCAGTGCCCTGTGGGCGACCAGACCTTCCCGGGCCCTGGGAGAGACACGGCACTCAGCCCCCACGGTGGGGAGGGGGTCCGGAGTCAGGACCAGAACAGATCCCCCCAGCTAGTCCCCAGAGGGATGCTGTGGGCCCAAAGTGGGGGCAGGGAGGGGGAAGACCCAGCATTCCGACCTACTGGAAATCACGGCAAGACCCCCGGATCAGAGACCTCAGCGCGTTCCCCCTGTAGCCCTGGGCTCAGCTCCCCCAGGCCCTGGAACCCGGGCACGGGCCGTCCCTCCCGGCTGTGCTGGGGCCAATGTCCCAGAAGCCTCTGTTCAGAGGGGAGAGCGCTGGAACATAGATGGACTTCGGAGTGACCCTGGGACTGGCGGCTCAGAGTAGAGCCCGGGGGCTGGGCCCAGGCAGCTGGACTCTGATGGGGGCCCCGGGCAAAGCCCCGGGGGGACACTTTGTGGGGGCAGAAGACATGGGAGGAGAGGGGAGGGAGGGGCCCCAAAGGTCCGGCCTTCCTGCTCCAGGAGCCTGGTTCCTGCCCAGAAATGCCGGGCAGGGGAGCCCTGGTTGCGGAGACCGGGGCCCCACAAGCCGCTCCTCTGGGGGTCGTGGAGGAAGGAGCAGCTGCCCTCCTGCTGCCAAAAAGGGTCCCGGACCCCTGGGGGCAGCTGCCCCCCCCACGGACGAGACAGGAGAAGAGGGCGAGGATCCCCAAGGAGTCAGGAGATGCCCCGGGGGGCCGGGCCCTACCTGGCTGCTGCTGCTGCCTGGAGGAGGAGGCGAGCAGGAGAAGGGCCCAGAGGGGCAGGGCTTGCCCCCAGCTGCCGGCACCCATGGCGGCCGAGCTCCACCACACTGAGGACTGGCCTCTGCAAGGGCAGCGGCCCCAGGAAGAGCCTTATGTAGGGCCCGGAGCTGGCTCCGGCCCCAACCCAGCCCACGAGGGCGGGGCGGGGCCCGCCGCTCGGCCCCTTCCTCTGCCAAACAGTGATGCTCTAGGGGGGAGGCTCCAGGCGTGTTTGCACACTGGGAGGAGGGGGGTCCAAAGCCGACCCGCCAGCCCCCCTCTCTCCCCCCATGGCCACTGGGGCCTAGAAGCATCCCTCATCCTGAGCTTCCTCTCTGTGGTGGTCTCGGGCCCGGGACCCCCCAGACTGAAGGTGGCCACAGGACCACCGGGGCAGGACCCCCCCAGGGAGGTGGAGGACAAGCGGGGCCCCAGCAGCCCCAGGGCAGGCGGGGGCCCGGTGGGGAGGGGGGAAGCCCCGTGCTGGGGGTCCCCTCCCTCTATTCTCCCTCCAACCTCGACTAGGGGGTCCATGGGCCTCAGCCAAGGATGAATAAAGCCTTCGAGTAAACCTTCCCTATGGGGCCCGGGGGGCACAGGCGCCATGCCCAGGGAGCCCCGGGCTGGGAGACAAAGGCTTGGCCCTTGGCCAAAGCTGTGCCTTCCAGGAGCTGCCTGGGCCCAGCCCCAGCAGGCAGACTCCCCCCCCACCCCATCCCTGTTGGCTCCAGGGCCTCCTCCGGGCAGCCTCCTTCCCAGGGCCTCCTTCCTCTCCCCGCCAGAACCCCCTGCTCAGTCCTAGCTGGAGCCCCTTGAGGACAGGCAGACGTAATGGCACCCCTTGTGCCCCAAGCCTTGCACACACTGCCCCCCCAGACACTCATGTGCACACACACTGCCCCCCTGCACACATGTGCGCACACACTGCCCCACGCACACATGTGCTCACACACTGCCCCCCAGACACACATGTGCGCGCACACTGCCCCCCAGACACTCATGTGCACACACACTGCCCCCCCACATGTGCGCGCACACTGCCCCCCAGACACTCATGTGCGCACACACTGCCCCCCGCACACATGTGCGCACACACTGCCCCCCAGACACACATGTGCGCACACACTGCCCCCACACACATGTGCGCACACACTGCCCCCCAGACACTCATGTGCACACACACTGCCCCCCCACACACATGTGAGCACACACTGCCCCCCAGACACACATGTGCGCGCACACTGCCCCCCAGACACTCATGTGCACACACACTGCCCCCCCACACATGTGCGCGCACACTGCCCCCCAGACACTCATGTGCGCACACACTGCCCCCCGCACACATGTGCGCACACACTGCCCCCCAGACACTCATGTGCGCACACACTGCCCCCCGCACACATGTGCGCACACACTGCCCCCCAGACACACATGTGCACACACACTGCCCCCCGCACACATGTGAGCACACACTGCCCCCCAGACACACATGTGGACACGCGGCAAACGCCTGCTAACGCCCTAAATGTCTGCTCCATCTAAGTGGACACCGGATGGCTAAAAGGATGGGAAGCATCCTTTCCAGTTGTTACCGGAAAAGGAAGCTAGTATCAAGCAGGCGTGCCGGCTCCTTTCTGGCTGCCCCATCCATGCCTGGAATGCGCTTCCTCCTCGCTTCTCCCTCCACCACCTCCTGGATCTCCTTCAAGGCTCAGCTTAAGCCCCACCGTCCGCAGGACACCTTCCCAGCTCCTTGCCCTCCCAGATGTCATGCCTCCCTCTCTGGGCTCCCTGCCTCTACCCTATTTGTCCCACACATTTGCAGGTTGTCTCTCCATTGCATCAGAAGCTCCTCGGGGGAGCAGGGACTGCTTTTGCTTTCTCTTTTTATTCCCAACACTTAGCACTGAGCTTCAAACACAGCAAGTGCTTAATTAATGCTTAGTCATTGAGTGACTTCCTAGTAAAGCTGAACAGATTTTAGAAAAGCATTTAATAAAGTTTATTTTTGTTCATTTTTTTGTCTCCGTGTCCACAGTGTGCAGCAAAGTATCCAGTAGGTGCTTAATAAATGTTTTTGATTGGAGAAAGGAAAGTCCTGGGGACCTGGGGTTAGCCAGGGCTGGGCGGCATTTCTATGGGTGCTTAGATAAAGCCAGCCCATCACCTGTGGGCATGGAGCTAAAAGGGCAGAGGGTGGCTGGTGATCTCCTCTCGAAGGGCTGGATCTAGCGGAATGGGAGTGAAGTGGGACCCAGGAGGAGGAAGGCTGCCCAGACCAGAGATGGGGCTGGGGACATGGACGGCAAGCCCACCGGGGGACATGGACGGCAAGCCCACCAGAGGCCATCCCGCCCTAAGGAAGCCGGCGCAGTTGTTCTGTATTAAGAAGCAGAGCTGCCCCAAAGCCATCGTGAGATGACAATTCTCTGTCCTTTGTCCCAATCAGAATACCAGGGAAAGTTCAAGAGACCCCATTTGGGGAACGACAAGGATGCCCTGAAGAGTCCCCAGAGGAGGGAGGCCAAGAGGGGGGGAGTCTCCAGACCATGTTACATAAGGACCATTTGAAGGAACTGGGAGCATTTAGCCAGGGTAGATAAGACAGGGGGGCAGAGGTGAGACTTGTCGCCCAGGAGATGGGTCTCTAGAGCTCTGTTTGGCACCAGGAATCTGGTCAGGAAAAGTTTCTGGGTGAATAAAACCTTCGAGTAAACCTGCCCTATGGGGCCCGGGGGGCACAGGCGCCATGCCCTGGGAGACAAAGAAGCCAGTGGCCAAGGAGCCCCCTCCAGAGTCTCCCACAGCAGAGCCTCCCTCGTGCCTCCTAGAATCAGCTTCCTTCTTCTTAGTTCGGGCAATACCTCCTTTGATCCTTGCAGTATTAGTGCTTTCTTCCTCCTAAAGCACTTTTTTATTTTGTTTCCTTAGCTGTGAACATGTAATCTCCCCTCCTCCAGGATGAGCAAGGCCGACTTCACTTCTGCGTTCCGGGCCCTGGCACGGAGCAGTCCTCGGTGACTAAGTGAATGACTAATTGTTGTCCAAGGACCACATCCTGCGGGAGACTCTTCCCCCAGGCCTTCGAGAACCCCATCACTTATGGAGGACGCTAGATAAGAAGTGGAAAACGAAGATATCTAGGGGCTAACACTAACTTGGTTTGGAGCGAGACCTGTGTGCTAATCATCTGGGTTATCTGGGCCCTTCGAGGCCCCCTGGGACCCTTCTGGCCCAAGAGGAGGGACTTCCCCCCAATCTGTTCTGGGGGATCCAGGACACCAGAAGCCAAGGCCTAGAGGGGACATTAGCGGCTGATCCATCATAGTGGAATGGGTCCTCAAGGGCAACCGGACCCCAGGAATACACTCATGAGAGGACAGATTAACAACAAAGAAATAAACCTCGCATTCGGGGCTTTCTGTGTGCCGGGTCCTTCTCCCTGTGCCTGCTTATTTAGTGCCACGGTGAATAAAGTGCCGCGGGGCCTGGACTTAGGAATATTCGTCTGGGTTCCAATATGGTCTCAGGCACTTCCTAGCCGTGTGACCCTCGGCAAATCCCTCCCTACTGTTTGCCTCAGTTTCCTCATCTGTAAAATGACCGGGAGAAGTCAATGTGAGCCTTTCTAATATCTCTGCCATGAAAAACCCAAATGGGGACACAAAGGTCAGATGTGATTAAAGCAAATGAACAACAGTAAATTCGTTAAGCACGCTGCCGAGTGCAGCGCCGAGCGACGTCCCAAGCACTGGGGAGACAAGCCCAAACCCCAGGCCGTTGGGCTCTCTGGGGGCCACCATTCTGACCCAGAAGCGATGAAATAGGGCAAGGCGGGGCAAGGAGGGAGTTGGAGATACTTTCAGGGGACCAGAGGCCCCTGGGGCCACAGGAGACTGACTCCCAGGCAGAGGTAGAGCTGGAAAAGGGGGGGTTCAGAGGCTGCAGACCCAGGCCTTCTCTAGGGAGGCTTCCCAGTCTTTTCTGAGGCTTTGGGAACCTGAATGAGATCACCTTCAAAGACTCCTCCCTCTGCAAGGCCAGATTCCAGAAGACCAAAGGGAAGCCATTCTGGGCTTCGGGGAGCCCTTTCCAAGCCCACGTGCTCTGCCTCTGAGTACTTCACCTGTGACACCTGGGGGCAGGCTAATTCCTGAAATTAGGAAGTGGACTAGGGAAAGGGCTGAACAACGGCCCGGATCAGAGGCCAAGCTTGGAAAGCTGGCCCTGCCATTCACGAATTCTCTGATCAGGAAAGGACCTTGGCTGCCTCCGGGGGAGCCAGAACTGGCCAGTCGCCCCTCCGGGTGCTCCTCCCGACTCTGCTTGAGCCCAGGATGGGGAGTCCAGTCCCTCCAGAGGCAGCCAAGTACCGGTGCTGATCCAGGAATCAGAGACCCACCAGGGGCATTGCTAGTAATGTTACCGCCGGGCCAGGGAATGTCTGCCTTTGGAATCGTTTTGAATTGCTTTCTGGAATAGCTGGCCCACTTCACAGGCTGGCCTCCCACATCCCCTCCAACTTGCGTCATTCCCTCCGTAATCTTTGCCACCTGGGCTAGTGTGAGGTGGATCCTCAGAACCGCTTGAATTTCCATTTCTCTGATTACCGGCTTCCTGTAATCATCTTTTACATGGCTGTAGATTGCTTGCGTTGCCTTTTTTGAGATCGGCCTTCTGTGCTTTGACTCCTTATCTATTGGGGAATGGGGCTCTTGTTTTCATTCATCCATATCTGTTCCTTGGATAACTTGGAGACTGACCACCAAGTGCCTGGCATTTGTTCAGGCCGGGTTTTCCTTGCCAGTGTGGCCCACAAAGGAAAGAAAATCACAGGTTCTAGGACCAGGGCTTGGCACGAGGCTGAAAAGGCTCGGAATTCATGAGGGGCTCCTCCCAGAACGGAAGAGGACCCTGAGCAATCCAGCTCTCACTCTGCGGTCTGGGATCACAGTCTATGTTCCACAGGCCAGTGCTCTTGGGATTCCCTGGAAAATCTGTCCAAAGAGCCATGATGAGGCTGTATGAACCTTCTGACCACAAGCCTCTTCCTTGCCTCGTAGTCACACAAAATTTGACTTAAGAAAGTGCCAGATGCCCATGTGGGGGCAGGAGGCACCCGGTTTGAGGCCGAGACCCTCCTCTAATGGGAGGGCTTCTCCTGAGCCCAATAAGTTTCCAGATCTGGGTGTAATGTCCAGAGCACTTCATGGGGGAAGATAGGGAGATCTATCTCTGAGGACAGAGAAATGGATTATGGGTGGAAAGATAGGATGCCGTGTCTGGGGGGTGGGGTGATCCATGCTTTGGATCAAGTTGGCAGAAGCTCGGGGGCCTGACTTCTTTTAACAACTCTCTCGAAACAGAATTATCTCAGGATCATTTGCAGCAACTGTCCCTCCCAGGGATATGGGCCACAGGCAAGCTGTCCTGCCTTGGCCATACCAGGATGGAGAAAGAGGAATCAGTACAGTGGAACATATGCCCTGGCCTTGGGGCTGATGGTTTTTCCCCTTGTCTCTGCTGCTCACATTCAGGGGCTAAGGGATTTCTTTGTCCACAATTCCTCTGTAAATTACTCAAGGGCTGTGCCTTCTAGCAGATGAATGGATTAGGGCACGTGTATATGGGTGAACGAGCATGTGCGGATGTGAAGGAGTCTGCATGTGTGTGTATGGGAAAGTACAAGCATTTGTGAGCATGTGTGGGCACGGGACAAGAGCAGGAGCGCTAGCTCTGGGCATGGCAGAGGAAACTCTGGGAAAAGCTGCCAGCCTTGGGGGGCTCAGATTAAAGCCCTTTTTGTTCTGCTGAAAAGTGAGGAATGAGTTCCTGGGTGAAGGTCTGGTGACTGAAGATCAGGAGAGGCTTGACCCTCTGAGCCCAGCTAAGGCCAGGGGGAGCTTTTGATGTCCTGCTCCCTGGCCAGCCAGGTGCCTCCCTCTTATGGTGTTAAGAGCCAGCCAGGTCAGGGGCCCTGACCAAAACCCCACCAGGAGAAGCTACTAATTTTATCCCAGATCCCTCGGAGGAGTTAGAAGTAAAAACGTACATTTACATGCAAATACATGGAGATGGCTTGCAAGCCTGGTATCATCCCACTTCATGCCGAGCTGGGTTCATGGCCCAGATGTCTCTCCCCTGAAAGTCCACCCTTGTTGTCTGACTTCTCCGTGTTAACTTTGGTCCAGACAATTAAAGCCAGCTCTTCTTCTGGGAGCACCGCAGGTGCCTAGCCCTGTCCTGGGCCTCTGACAGCCTGGTCAAAGGGGAAAGGAAGCCTCTGGTCTTCAGGCAAGCCTAGGATGTAGTGGAGTAGGGCATGGGTCAGCCACTTCCACATCTCTGTACTCCAGTCATCCTCCTTTATTTTAAAATAAAGGGAACCTGTGGTCAGTGTCAATGCCACCCATTGTCCTGGGCTCTGAAAGTCAGGTTTGAAACAGAATACATGGCTTGGTTTGCTCCGCTCATTGGACAAGATCCTCCAGTCCAACCTACATCTGACCAAGGAGCCCCTCTAGCCTTCAAGGACCAATGTGCTCCCTTATGTCCATCAGTCAACCAACCAGCATTTGTAATGACTTGATTTTCACTTGTGAAAATAAAAATGATTTTGCACATTTGAACATCCTATGGAAGTCTTTGGAGGTTCTGAAGAAGGAAATAGCTAGAGGCTGGAGATGAAGTCCCACGGGGACAGGGATTATGTGGCTGACAAACCCCACAGGAATTATCACAGATTAATATTGACAGAAGGGGCAGGACTGGCCTATGGATCTTATCACTTCACCCACTTCCTTGATAAACACACAGGTGGCTCAGATTTCCCCATTGTTCCCAATAAGGTTACTGAGAGTCACTAAAGGGATCGGGGTCAGGGCCAAGGGAGGGGGTGAGCACCCTATGTCCGAGACAAGACAGAAGAATCTTGACCCCTGGGCTACGGGGAGGGAGGGGCAGTGATTAGTGCAGAATGCCCCAAAGTGCTGGGCCCCTTATTTCAGTGCAGGGAGAACAAACAGGGAGTAAATTTGACTTTCTGGTGGGGTCTCACTGATTTGAAACACCCTTGCATACGCATGTATTTTCTCTGAATCATACAGCAAATAGAATTCCTTCCAAGGTCTGGAATGGATTCAGAAATTGAATCCTGGAGGTGGAAGTGAGACCCTGAGAAACCCACTCTCCTTCTCTCTAAACTATGGTGCTTAGGTGGTCCATCTCCTGAAATATTTCCAGTGAGTCTTTCTGGGAGGAGAATGGACTGGTCTGGGGCCTGACTCAGTTTGTGTCAGTCTCTTGCAGATCACGGTGGAGGTGTGGTGTGGTCTCTATCATTTTCATAGGAGAGGATCTAAACTTACAAATGGCCAGGGAGTTCCAGTTTTCCCTGAGTCCTATCCTGGACTGTCCTTAGGGCTAAAGACTATATTAGTTGTGGTATATGAGGATTCCTTCTTGTCTTGTTCCCATAGGGAGAGAGAGCAGCTCCTTGTCAGCACCCAGACTTGCCAGTCTTATGTTTTATCAGCCACCTATCACACACACCCACAAGCTGGTTGTCTAGCCCGTCTCTGTATACAGCCTAGTTCTATTACCTTTCTTCCCATACTCAGATCCCAGCTCTAGACTCAGCCAGCCTGTTCTCCATGTCACACAGTTCTTAATTAGAGCCTGGCTATAGTTTTCCTCCGGCTTTCTCATGTGGGCATCTAGTCTTGCCGACTAGACCACGATTCTTTCTAAAGTAAGGCTACATCTCAAAGTCCTGCTTATAATGTCTTCTTCTTTCTTGCCTAGTCTAAGTCAGTTACAAGTCCAAATAATCTCTGTCTCAACAGACTTCCCAAAGAGACTCAATGTGTCTAAAATTGGACTCATTATCTTCCCAAGCTGTCTCTCTGCCTAATGGGAAAATTAGTTAAGGAAAAACAGTCAAGGATACCAGTCCCTTCCCAGTCCTACAAGCTCAAAGTATTGGAATCATCCTGGACTCTACTCTCTCACACCCCTTAGGCCCAATATGATGCCAAGGTTTGTCAATTGCACCTCTGCCACATCTCCGGTCAATTTCACTTCTGCAGACATTTTTTGTATATTACGCCTCTGGAACATCTCTGGTCTATTTCATTTCTGCCACATCCCTGGTCAAGTTCACCTCTGCCACTTCTCTGATAGATTTCATTCTGCCACATCTCTGGTCGATTTTGCTTCTGCAGACGTTTTTAATATATTACACCTCTGGAACATCTCTGGTCTATTTCATTTCTGCCACATCTCTGGTCGATTTTGCTTCTGCAGACATTTCTTGTATGTTTCACCTCTGGAACATCTCTGGTCGATTTCACCTCTGCCACATCTTTTCAATTCCCTCCCTTTCTCCTCTCTGACACTGTCCCCACTCTGATGTAGACCCATATCATCTCATGCCTGAATTATAGCAGTAGCTGCTAAGGGTCTCTCTGCCTCAGGTTTCTCTCTACTCCAGTCTAACTTTTATTTGAATGCCAAATAGGTCTTCTTAACACCACCCTATTCAATAAACTCCAATGACAATTTATCACCTCTAAAAAACAAATTTAAAGTCTTCTATTTGACTGGTAAAGCCCTGCATAAGCAGCTTCTTCCTATATTTCCAATCTTCTTACAAATTACCCTCTCTATCTTCCCCTGTCCCAGACATACTAATATCCGGTGGCACTGGCTGTTTTGCTGTTCCTTAAACACAAACCATATTCTCCTAATTCCCAGGAGCTCTCACTCCTTATTCATGCCTTCTGGTTTCCCTGAATTCCTCAAGATCTCAGCTAAAATCACTTTTTCTCAAAGAAGATTTCCCCATGTCCTCCTTAATCTTGATGCTCTCTTCTCTCTGTGGCTTTTTAATTTTTCTGTCTAGAATTTTTATCTACATGGTTGTTTGCATGTTGTCTTTCTCACCAGAATGGGAGTTTCTCAAGAGCAGGGAGAAAATTGAGCATAGTAGTGAAATGACTTGTCCAGGCCACAAAGCTAGTAGATATCTGAAGTTATATTTGAATTCAGGTCCTCCTGATTCCTAACCCAGTGTTCTGTGGGTCCTCTAGTTGCTTGGAGTGATCACAACAGTCAGCCTAGCACTGAGCTTAAGACCAAAGCAGTGAACTGGCTGGGACAGAGATCATTACCTTAGTTATCTGTATTAGCTACTCCTTCCCCCAAAACAGACCTTGTCATTAATCACTCAAAATGTTGTTACTGACCTTCCCTGATTCTGTGTGCCTAGACTCATGCTGAGGGTTGGGTGAGAGAAAGGAGAAGGGCCAGAAGATGAGCTCACAGCCCCAGGGAGGAAGCAAGACTAACACTCACGAACCAGAAATGAGATAATTCAGTACTTAAGTGAGGTATGGACCCTGAGATGGAGATCTCAGTGAAGAGGGGGTGTTTTAGCTAAACTTGAAGGGAGAGAGGAATTCTTAGAGGTGTCAAGTTGAAGAGGAAATGCATTTCCAGGGTAAGGGACGGCCTGTGGGGATGTATGGAAGAAAATATGGATGGATGGATGGATGGATGGATGGATGGATGGATGGGTGGGTGGATGAGTGGATGCATGGAGAGATGGGTGGATTGTGGGTAGATGGATGGATAGACAGATGAGACGGCGAATAGATGGATGGATGTATTGTCAGGGAGCACTTTGGTTTGAAGGATCACTGATGTGATTAAAGTCTAAGCACACCTGATCACCATGATGCCCTTTCCAGGAACCATGGAAATGTGGATTTGATTACTACTCTCAGAGAAAGAGTGGGAAGGAGGAAGATACCAGGCCAGGAGGTGAATCCTGATGGATCCAGGGCTGGTTAGATATGGGGAACTCCTAACAATCAGAAAAGTAGAACTTTAAGGAAAGAGGTGCAGAGCCAGGTGGGAAGTAGAAGGTGCAGCCCCTGCTGGAATGCTAACATCAGAAAACAGCAAATCAACCAGTTGGAATGAAATGCAGCATTCATGAAAGGGAGTCCTATAGAATCTGCCTGGAAAGGAAGGCTAGAAGCAGATCATGGAGGAAATTGTATTTTATTCTAGAGACAAAGGGATCTAGGATGGGATCTAGGCAGGAAAGTGATGCCGTCAGACCTGTGCCTTAAGCATGTTAAGTATTTGTGATTGGAGAAGTCAGGAGAGAATTAGGAGGATGAGCTGAGAACTTGAACCAGCTTGGTGGTCATGCTCTCTCCCCTGCTAGGGCAGGGCTCCCCATGTGCCTGAACGTCTCCTCAAGAGTATGATGCTGAGAGCTGAACACACCTTCCCCTAATCTCTTCTCTCATCATTTCCCCCAAGTGAGGCTTGGGGGTGGGAGAAGGGAGTAAGAAAAAACAACCTCAGAAAGCTAAGGTGTTAATGAAATAGTAAATGGCTCAAGCCCCTCCTTAACAAACAGCCACCCCCCCTTGTCTTTCTCTCACACATGTTCACAGAGCCCTGAGAAAGATGAAAAGGAATGTGTGAGCAAACAAAGGGGCCCAGGACTCTACCCCTCCCCTTCTCAGCATCTCACCCAGGCTGGCTCTCTCTACACAGTCCCCCTGTAGAGGAGATTAGTCGGCCACAGGCAGGGAAAATCTTAAATACTCAATCTTTTCTGGGAAGCAGAGGCTTGGGTAACTAACACAAAGTCCAGGGACTTGGGGCAAGCGGTCCCAAGTATCTGTTTGAAGCTCTTCGGTGATGGAAAGCTCTCCATCCCTGCTAAAGGAGTCACTTCTGTGCTGAGACCATTAGGACATCTTTCCTCACCTCAAGCTAAGGCCTGGGTTTGTAACCACCCTCCCTTGCCATGCGCCTGGTCCTGCCTTCAAGAACTAAGCAGATTTGCTTGAAGACAACCATTGTCTTCCTCTGAGTAGCTGCCACACCATCTGGTAGACTCACAGTGACCTTGAAGTCCACTGATCTACTAAAACCTGGACTCTTTCCCTTAAAAAAACCTCATTTATTTATTTAAAGTAGAAAAAGAAGCAAAATAGGAAAAACCAGGGGAAAAATATAACTGTGTGCACAGCAGAACATGAAAAGATTCAGCCAAGTCTATCATAGTTGATCATACAATCTTCTTGTTGCTGTGTACAATGTTTTCCTGGTTCTGCTTGCTTCACTCAGCATCAGTTCATGTTAATCTTTCCAGGCTTTACAAAATCAGCCTGTTCATCATTTTTATAGAATAATGATATTCCATTACCTACATATACCATAAGTTATTTAGCCATTACCCAATTGATGGACATGATGCTCAACTCTACCCCAATCATTTTTTCAAACTATTCAATTACTAGTAACAATCTTAGTTATATGGTTTACATTTTCCACATATAAAAATAAACAGTTTGTCCTTATTGATTCCCTTAGAATTAGTCTTTAATGTTTACCTCATAATTCTCTTGAATCTCATAGGTTGAATTTTCTATTAAGATCTTTTTGCAACAAAATCTTGAAACTCTGGCAATTCGTGAATATTCTTTTTCCTTCTCTAACAGATTATGCTTACCTTTGCTTAGTATGATTTTTTCAGCCATAACCCTATTTTTTTTGCTCTTTGCTATACAATGTTCCAAGACCTGCAGTTTTTTGTTTTGTTTTTTAATGCTAGGTCTTGTGTGACTCTAATTATAGCTCCACCTTATTTGAATTGTTTTGTTCTTGTCACTCATAATATATTTTCCTTGATGTGGATGTTTCAAAATTTGGCTATGATATTCTTGTAGGTTTTCTCACAGGATCTCTTTCAGGTGGTGATGGGTGGATTTTTTCTATTTCTACTTTTCCTCTTGTTCTATCACTAAATATATATAACATATATGAAGAAATATATATAAAACATACATATTTAACAAATAGAAAGAAAATTATAATTTTCTTTTATTATTTATTGTATTGTTGTATCAAGATTCTTTTTTATGATCATAGCTTCCAGGTTGCCCAATTTTATTCTTATACTTTCTCTTCTTGATGTTCTCTGGATTTGTTGTTTTTCTTATATGATGTATATTCTCTTATTTTATATTCTTTATATTTTGTATTATTATTTCTTGGTCTCATAACTTTTTTTGCTTTCCTTTCCCCAGTTCTAGTTTTCAAGGAATTATTTTCTTCTTTAAGATTCTGGATCTCCTTTTCTAATTGGTTTACTTTTTTTAATAATTTAAATATTTAAAAAAATTTAATTTCTCTTGGATTACTTTGCTTTTAGTTTTTCCTTAATCTCTCTCATTTGATTTTTGAAATCTTTGTTGGTTTTCCATGAATTCTTTTGGGGCAGGTGGCCATTGTTCCTTTGGGACAGAGGGATGAGAGGCTTTGTTTTTACTTTAGTATCCTCCTCTGAAGATGAATCCCAGTCTTCCCTATTCCCGTAGTAACTTTATCTGATTTCTTTGCTTGGCCAATATAATCACCACAGGCCTGGAAGGGGGAAGGGGGATGGCCTCTGGCCTGGAGCCCAAAGCTAAGAGCTCCTGTGAATGCCCACGGCCAGCAGTGTCTCTGCCCCCTGCTTCTGCCCTCACCAGGCATGAACTGGTTCCTTCCCACCCAGGCTGGGTCTCAGCGGGACCTGGTGCTCCTTATCTTCCCCGGTTCCCTCAATCTTCCCCAGCTCAGAGCCACCCCCACGCTGTCTGGGAAGTGGAAGTTCCTGTGGCCAGGGCAGAGCTAGTTCAGGGCTCAGCTCTCAGCAGAACTTTCCTTGGATCTTCTGGGATCGCCCCAGCAGGACCGAGTCCCGTCCAACCCCTTTTTGTTTTTACTGCTCTGCATTTGCCCTGAGGTGCGATTTTGTCCTGTTTCTTGGGGAAATCGGGAGTGCGAGGAATTTTCTGGCCTATTCCACCATCGTCCCAGAATCCTCCCCTGAGCTTTTTCCGGAAGAAGCACCGCTCCCGGCTGCTGCCTCCCCAGCTCGGGCGCTGACTGTTTGAGCCCAGGATTGGATGTGACTTTGGTCCCCGAGGAATTCCCTGTCAGTCGATTTGGGCCGGCTCCATCCCCGTCCTCATTTCCCTCATTCCTGTGTCCATGGGTCTCCTCCCTCCCCTCCGTCCACCCCCTTTTGTGCCATTCTCCCCACCTCACCTCCACCCCTCCCCGGTGTCCGCACTGACCGCTGACCACAGCCCAAGGCGGAAGCAGGGGCCGGGCTCGGGTGGACGACGATACAGCCGCGCTGCCCGGAGCCTCTCCCTTCCTCCTGCCTCCCTGACCGTCAGTCACTCAGGCCCTCGCTGACCTTCGCTGTGTGTCCTGTGCCGAGAGAGACGGGCAGGAACCCGCGGGCAGGCGCTTCTCTCAGGGAGCTCCGGGGAGACGGACACTCCCCGTGCTCGTGGGAGGCAGGCCCTGAGACACTCATCCGAGCAGGAGGAGGGGGCTTCCCTGTGCTCCTACAATGTGGCCAAAACCCCAGTGACCGCTGCGGAACGGGGGCGATCTGAGCAGGACGCGCTGGCTGCTCGGGGGCAGCTGCGGGCAAGCGAGGAGGCTCGTCCACCCCAGGAAGGCACATCCGGGGCAGATTTGTCAGAGAAGGGAGGGGCTCGCGAGGCCCGGGCCCTGGAGAAGACCTAGGTCCCCGTGGTTAAGGCTTGATTCGGAAGTTGTTGTCCTGGGGGGGCACGAACCCCGTTCCCTGGGGGTCTCGTCCAGCCACAGGCCTGGGCCGCCTCCTCTCTCCCCCCAACTCAACAGGGGCCACTGTGCCCAGAGAGGCCCCCCTGAGACCGCTGAGAACCACAGGGTGGACGGGCCCAAGAGTGGGAGGTGGGGCTCAAACCAGGCCCATCGCTCAAGGCTCTGTCCCTGATGCCCTGTTAATGTCCTTGGAGGAACGAGGAGAGGACCCGGCCCGCTGGGGCTGGAGACTAAATGCGCCCCCATGGAAAGCGGGAGCCCGGGGGCCCAAAAACAAAGGCAGATTCCTTGTGTGCAGTGGCCCATGGGACGGGGAGCCCAGAGCGGGATGGGCCCTTGAGGGAACCGGCCAGCCGTCGCCGTGGGGTTGGACTGTGGCCCAGGGTGTGAGCCTGGCAGGAAATGCTCCCGCCGATGTGGGTCAGTGAGTATTCAGAATGAGCCAGTCTCCGGCTCCTCGGACAGGAAGGAACAAGGCTGCAGTGACCGGGGGCTCCGGCCTCGGCCCTCCCCTCTCTCCCCACCCCCTCCCCCAGCCCCTCGGTGTCCAGCCCCAGACACTCAGGCCCCGGTCATCCCGGGGGGGCCACTGTGGGTACGGACAATGGGATCTCAAGGGGGAGGGGCCCTGGCAGGTAGTCCAACCAAGAGTTCCATTTTACAGATGGGGAAACTGAGGCCCACACAAGCATGAAGGCGTGGATCTCCAGAGACCTCCAAGGTCACTAGCCCGAGGCACTCTTCACCATGGATTACTGACAGGGAAGCTAGGCGGCGTCTGGCCTGGGATCAGGAAGGCTCATCTTGCCGAGTTCGAGTCCAGCCTCAGACATTGCTGGGCCCCCCAGTCATGGAGACCAGAGAGGGTGAGGAACTCCACCGGCCAGCTTTCTTCCCCCAGCCCAGGGCTCTGATTGTTCTCCGCCTTCCCTTGGGACCCTCAGCCCAGGCCATGCTTACACATTCACACTCGTGCATACACAGAGACCCCCCCTCACTCACACTCACACTCACAGTCTGTGACCTGCCTGAAACTGAAAAAAAAAAAAAACCAGACTTGGAAAAAGTCTCTTTCCGACTCCCCCGCCCCCCGCCCCCCAAGCTCGCTCTGCTGCAGCCCCTCCCCTTAGGAAGAAGCCGCTCTTCCTGCAGAGCCCCCAAGCTGCCTCCCAGCCAGGGAAGCCCCGGGGGAGGGGCGGGGAACTCCTGTCTGGGACCTGCCACAGTCTCTGGGCTTGGGCTTCTGGACGGAATCAGAGTCCCTGAGGTCCCGGTGCCGGGGGAGGGGGGGAGGGGGAGCGGGGGGCGCTGCCTTTTCTGGGTGGAACCCGGGCTCATAATGGAGAAGTAGGGGACAAGGCATGAGGCCGCTGCTTGGTAAGCAGACCGGGTCACCAGGCAACCGGGCCCAGACTTATCAGGCCCAGCCCAGGGCATCGGCCCCACAAGCTTGCTCACGGCAGCCCGCAAGGGAGGGGCAGAGGCTGTCACTGGAACTGTGACAAAGGGCTCGGGCGGCTGACCTCTGGGGTCCTTTCCAGCGCCGACCCGGCTGTGGGGGTGACCGGCCTGGCCGGGGGAGCCAGACCCGATGACGGGCGCCGTCAGCTTGGACCGGCCCCACCTCGTGGGTATTGGAGAAGGAGGAGACCCGGGGAGCGGGTGTGGGGAGGAGACGTGGGGAGGAGACGTGGGGAGGAGACGTGGGGAGGAGACGTGGGGAGCGGGCGTGGGGAGGAGACGTGGGGAGCGGGCGTGGGGAGCGGGAGTGGGGAGGAGACGTGGGGAGTGGGCGTGGGGAGCGGGAGTGGGGAGGAGACGTGGGGAGGAGACGTGGGGAGCGGGCGTGGGGAGGAGACGTGGGGAGCGGGCGTGGGGAGGAGATGTGGGGAGCCGGCGTGGGAAGCGGGCTTGGGGAGCACAACTTTGGATCCATCAGTGTTTCTACTGGGCTTATATCCCAAAGAAACCTTAAAGGAGGGAAAGGAACCCACACGTGCAGAAATGTTTGTGGCGGCCCTTTGTGTAGAAGTGAGTGGACCCCATGGGTGGGAGAGCGGCTGAATGAGTTGCGGGATATGAATGTTATGGAATATGATTGTTCTGTAAGAAACGACCAGCAGGAGGGTTTCAGAGAGGCGGGAGAGACTGACAGGAACCGATGCTGAGGGAAGGGAGCAGAAGCAGGAGATCCCTGTACACGGCAACAAGATTATACGACGATCAGTTCTGAGGGTCGCGGCTCTTTAACAATGAGATGACTCAGACCAGTTCTAATTGTTCAGTAATGAATGGGGCGTCTGCACCCAGGGAGAGGCCGGAGCTGAGTGTGGACCACAACACGGGGACGCGCTCCCTCTTTTTGACATTGTTCGCTTGCATTTTGTTTTCTTTCTCATTTTCTTTCCTTTTCATTTGATTTTCCTTGTGCAACAAGAGAACAGTATAAATAAGTTACCACATATTGGATGTAACATACATTTTAGCCTGTATGACACATTGGGGTGCTTGCCATCTAGGGGAGGGGAGGGGGGATGGAGGGGAAAATCTGAAATACAAAGCTATGCAATTTTTATCCATGCATCTGTTTTGAAAATAAAAAGCTTTTAAAAATAAATAAAAAGGGGAAAAAAGAAAAGAAAAAGGGATGGACCAGGAATATAGTGGCACCGATCCAGGCTGCGGGACAGCCCTTTTGAGAAGTCTCTCCAAGCCTCCATGAGATCTTTAGTCACACAGACACGGTGAAGGGCGTTTTCAGGGAAGACTAAAACCTCTGCTGCGGGGGCTGCTGTCCATCTCGGTGTCCACTGGATTCCTTCCGCGCCCACTTGTGGCTCCCAGAAGCCGAGGCGAGCACAGCAGCCGTACCCCAAGAATTTCAGCAGGAGGCGTAGACCAGGCTGAGGACAACCAAGCAGCAGCGAGTGAGGGGGTGTCTACCCCAAGCATGTGAAGCTTCCTCAGCAGAATGGGAGGATGAGAACAACCTGTTCCGACAGCCACGACCGTGGCTGGAGCAGATGCTGTGGAGCACTTAGAGCTTGTTTAGACATCAAAGACACCAAAACAATCCACTGCATCTCAAGCCAAACCCACTTGTCTTGACTCTGTCCTGTGATGTCTCTGGAAGAGAAAGTCAGGCCGAAAACTGTGCAACTCTGTCTCATTTAAATCTAATTTATACAAAAATCCAGAACACATGAACCACCCTTATCGCTTCACCACTTTTACCTGTCTCAGAGCCCTGTGGCTACAGGCAAGTGAAATGCAGCAGGTGTGGACACACTGGGAGCTGGAGTCACAACGTTGCACAAGGATGGCCCAGGCCGTGGGGTCTCTGGAAGTGAAGCAGTGGGATTGGGCGGCCCCTGGGAGTCTCAGAGCCTCTTTTAGGGACCGCACTGCTAACCTCAGGAGGTTTCTATCCAAAGTCTATTGGGCTAGCCTTGGCTCACCGAACCACAGCGCCCATTCTTGCTGTTACTGTATACAATGTATTGCTGGTTCTGCTTGTTTCCCTCAGCATCAGTTCATATAAGTCTTTCCAGGTCCTTCTACAATCAGTTTGTTCATCACTTTTGATAGACCCTTCATGTACCGCAGCTTGTTCAGCCGTTCTCCCACTGATGGCATCCACTCATTTTCCAATTCTTTGCTACCCCAAAAAGAGCTGCTACAAACAGTTTTGCACATGTGGGTCCTTTCTCCTCCTTTAGCATTTCCTTGGGACACAAACCCAGTAGTGTCACTGATGGATCAAAGGGTATATAGAATTTTATAGCCCTTTAGACATAATTCCAGATTGCTCTCCAGAATGGTTGGATCAGTTCACAACTCCACCAACAATGCATCGGTGTCCAAGTTTTCCCACATCCCCTCCCAGATTTATCATTATCTTTTCCTGTCATCTTAGCCACTCTGAGAGGTATAAGATGGTACCTCAGAGTTGTTTTAATTTGCATTTCTCTAATCAATAGTGATTTAGAGCATTTTTTCACATGATTATAGATAACTTTAATTTCATCCTCTGAAAATTGCCTGTTCATCTGCTTTGACCATTTATCAATTGTGGATGAAGTCTTTTCTTGAGCTGAACCATGAAGCATTCACATAGTAGCTGCGGAGGCCGTTACTGCTGGCCACACTGTTCAAATGCCAAAAGTACGTTTGCCTCAAAGACTATTTTTCCAGAAAGTTCACACGGGGCACATGCTCACATGGAGGTCAGAAGAAGAGGTAGAAAGATACTCTCAAGGTCTCTCTGAAGAACTTTGTGTCTGTTGTGAGACATGGGAGACGCTGGCCCAGGACCGCCCAACATGGCGTGCCTGCTCTATGAGCAAAGCAGAATTGCAGTAGCTCAAAAAAAATGTGAGATTTGCCCATTTAGAGACATCTCCACTCGAAATCTCCCGTGGACCCCTTGTGCCTGAGCTGCGGTAGAGCTTTCTGGATTCCCTTTGGTCTGATCTGCCTCAGCTGGCTGCATCACACCTGACTCCAACATAGAGATGTCAGTGTGATCTTCTTTGAGAACGAGAGACAACAATCAACCAACCGCTGTACACAGACTCAAGATTCGAGTGGTGGGGCTTAGCGGGGCCTTTGAGACCTCTAGTAAAACTCATCCCTCTGTTAGAATCCCTTCTACCGTATCCCAGACCGGAGGGCGTCAAACTCTGCTAGACCTTCCCGTGACAGGTAAATCACTAGCTGACAAGGCAGCCCTTTCAGTGATGTGTTGTACAGTGTTGGGTTTTTCCCCTAAAATCAACCCTAAAGTACCCTCTTTGCTAGACAACCTCCCCTTATCTCTGTAGAGGAAGTCATCAGAGGTTCCAATGGAAGCCATTCCCAACCCTCCTGCCAAGTGGCATTCGAGTGTTCTAGGCTGCCTTCTAGCACCCTCTTCTACTCGCTGAGTGCCCAGTGATAGATTAGGGAACTTGGACAGTGTCTGGACCATGAGACCACTTTCTACAAAGTCTCTGCTTGCGTAGCAAGCTTCAAGGGGGTCCCCAGAAAAGGGACCCTCAGATATATGGTTTGGTGAATCTCTAGATGGGGAAGGAGCACGTCTTCACACACCCATCCTGCCTTGGTTCCCCACTATTTTCTCCACTGTGATGGCTTTCCTTCTCGTGCCTTTGAAAATCTTTTTACACTTTTATCTTTAAGGTTCAAGATGTTTTCCTTCACTGTCCACTGACCAGAGAGGAGCAGTGACCCATGTAAAGTCCTAAAGCTCCTAGATCTGGGAGCTTAGATTTTCTGGGAGGTTTTCCACTATCTAAAAAGGCCGTGACCATCATGGGGTCTGTAAACTATAGGTCAACGATATTGACTGATCCTTGATAAAATTCTAGAATGTATTATTAAAGGGATGATGGCTAAATATCATTGCACAATTATTGCACAATTGGCTTCCTCGGGAACTAGCCAGACTGGACTAATCTCATGTCCTTTTTTTGACCAAGGTTATTGGACTGGAAGATCAAGGAGAATGGTGGGCAATAACTCATCTTGAATTTAGCCAAGTGTTGGATAAAGGATTCTTGCGGGGCAGGTCAAACAAGAACGCTATTGGGTAGATTTTGAACTGTTGAAAGGGCTCAGACAATGTCATGAATGATCGGAGGCAACTTGGCAGATCTCCAAAGAAGGGCCTAAAGGAACTGGCTCTTGGCACTTGGCTCTGGGCAGTTTATCTCTATCACTCACCAGGACAAAAGCATGATTAGTTAGCATGCTCATGGTTCCCAAGTGTCACAAGGCTGGGAGGGACAGCAGAAGAAGGCTCTACGTGGATCTTGGCAGGTGACGGCATTGAGCCAGATCTAATAAGATCGCATTTGATGAGGGGGTACTTAGGGTCAGAAAATTTGCCTCACCTTTCACAACCTTGAAGCCCAGGCTGAACGTTGACTTGGCAAGCCTGTGGCACGGATTAGACTGGGGGGATCAGGAGGTCTCCTTTAGCTCCTGTGACTCTTTGCAAGGGATACATCATCCCTTATCAAGCCATTCCTTCCTTTAGTGCATCTGTGCATAATTTTGAATTGATATTGATTGGGGTTCCTCTGAGGGGCTCTCCATGTCACACCAGGGGAAAGGTAAGAAGAGAATTCAAAGGAAAGTCGGTGATGGAATCAGCAGGGAGAGTGGCCTTCTTAGAATGGAGGGACTGAATCTGAATTCAGGGCACTTGGGTTTAGGGCACACACACCATGAAACAAGGGCCAAGTCACTTCATCTTTGTGGGATGTGATGCCATCTTCTATAGGTAGGAATAGTAGTAGTTGAATGAACTGTTCAGTAAGTAGATAGAGCTGTCGGCCACTCTAACAACACACACACACACACACACACACACACACTCAGTCATAGGCGTACACATGTATGCATACATGATAGACACCCATCATGGATCATCATAGAGGGAAGTTACTAGCAGCTGGGAGAATTGAGAAAAACTTGGTGCAAAATGTAGGTTTTAAACTGGAGAAAATATGGGATTTAACATATTGGATTCCTTACCATCTAGGACACGGGGTGGAGGGAAGGGGAAAAAAATTGGAAAACAAAGTTTTGCAAGGATCAATGTTGAAAAATTATTCTTGCATATGTTTTGAAAATTAAAAAAAAAACTCAATAAAAATTTTAAACTGAAAAATAAACTGAAGGGAGATAGTGAATCCCAAGAATTAATGTTAAGGAAGGGGAACATCCTTATCATGAGAACAACCGTGCAAAATCATGGAGACTAGACATGAGGCATGGAACATCTTGCTGTAGGAATAGCCAGCTAGGAAGCATAGCTGCATGGGAGAAGGTGTAGAGGGAAGGTCTGAAAGGATCTGAAGTGCCAAATAAAGTGGCTGTTCCTGAAGGAAAGAGGGAACTGTTGAAGTTCCTTGAGTAAAGAATGATGTGATTAAGCCTTCCCTTGGTAGCTCATTAGAGAATCTTTGGCAAGAGGAAGAATTTGAAGCAGGAAGACTGCCCAGAAATCTGCTGCAATAGTCCAGATGTGAAGGGATGAGGCTGGGATTAGGATGGTGATGAGCAGAGGCAGTCTACAGCAATGGTGTTAGGGCAGGAGCTGCACAAACTGGGAAGGGTAGAGTAAAAACCATCCCATTTCATTATGTCCCACTACCTTAAGTGGGTGAGAACATGTTTCAAGCAATCAGCAAAGCCATATAATGATATAATATTTTGATTTAAAGTTTTGAGCTCCAAATTCTATCTCTCCCTCCCTCTCTCTCCTTCCCCTTCTCTGAGATGGTAAACAATCAGATACAGGTTATACATGTGCAATTATGTAAAGCATTTCCATATTAGTCACACTGTATAAGAAGATTTGAATAAAAGAAAAAATGGAAGGAAGGAAGGAAGGAAGGAAGGAAAGAAGGGAGGGAGGGAGGGAGGGAGGGAGGGAAGGAGAGAGAGAGAGGGAGGGAGAACACTCTCATCAATGGAAATGGGAATTAGGGTAAAGATCCTGTGTGCTTGTTGTTCTCCTAGAAATTATAGAGAGCATTTGGGATCTTTGAGTAGGACTAGACCAGTACTGTAGGATCATCAGTCTGGCATTTAGAAAGGGCTGGAGAAGGAAGAGAGGACATGAAGTTGAATTTGTCTCTTTGAAAGACCCACTCATTGCTCTTGAATATAGAGCCTGTCGCCATGCTTTGTTTTGTTTTTAACTTAATCGTTGTATTTCAATAGAATTGGTTCCCTTTCTAAGCCTGTGTGTTTTATTTTATGTATTTGAAAACATAATAAAAAGGGATCCAAAGGCTTCACTGGACACCAAAGGGTTCTTTCTAGGAAAAAAGGCCAGGAGTCCCTGCTCTGGGGCAATCCGTAAATTAAGTGTTTATCAAAACCTTCCTGTGTGCTCGACACTGCCCAAAGGAAGTGAAGTTTGGTTCCTGCCCTCTGGAAGCTCACAGGACAGCCATGAATCGGAGTGCAGAACACATGGACCAAATAAGTATGAAATGATTTTGCAGCGAGAGATCCTAGCAATTGGGGGAGGGTTAGCAGCTGAGAAGAGGAGTTTGAGCTGAGCCTTGAAAGATGTCTGGGATTCTTAGAGTCAGAGGTGAGGGGCAGAGTGTCCTTGACAGGAGAGACAACCTGGGCAAAGATGGAGATAAATGATAAAATAAATGTTTGATCAATATTATACGATGATCAATTCTGATGAAAGTGACTCTTGAGATGATTGAGGCCAGTTTCAATGATCTTGTGATGGAGAGAGCCATCTGCACCCAGAGAGAGGATTGGGGGAACTAAGTGTGGATCACAACATAACATTCTCACTTTTTTTATTGTTTGCTTGCATTTTGTTTTCTTACTCACTTTCTTTTTTTGATTTGATTTTTCTTGTGCAACAAGAGAATTGTAGAAATATGTTTATATATATTGGATTTAACATATTGGATTCCTTACCATCTAGGACACGGGGTGGAGGGAAGGGGAAAAAAATTGGAAAACAAAGTTTTGCAAGGATCAATGTTGAAAAATTATTCTTGCATATGTTTTGAAAATAAAAAGCTTTTAAAAATAAATAAAAAGGGGAAAAAAGAAAAGAAAAAGGGATGGACCAGGAATATAGTGGCACCGATCCAGGCTGCGGGACAGCCCTTTTGAGAAGTCTCTCCAAGCCTCCATGAGATCTTTAGTCACACAGACACAGTGAAGGGCGTTTTCAGGGAAGACTAAAACCTCTGCTGCGGGGGCTGCTGTCCATCTCGGTGTCCACTGGATTCCTTCCGCGCCCACTTGTGGCTCCCAGAAGCCGAGGCGAGCACAGCAGCCGTACCCCAAGAATTTCAGCAGGAGGCGTAGACCAGGCTGAGGACAACCAAGCAGCAGCGAGTGAGGGGGTGTCTACCCCAAGCATGTGAAGCTTCCTCAGCAGAATGGGAGGATGAGAACAACCTGTTCCGACAGCCACGACCGTGGCTGGAGCAGATGCTGTGGAGCACTTAGAGCCTGTTTAGACATCAGACACCAAAACAATCCACTGCATCTCAAGCCAAACCCACTTGTCTTGACTCTGTCCTGTGATGTCTCTGGAAGAGAAAGTCAGGCCGAAAACTGTGCAACTCTGTCTCATTTAAATCTAATTTATACAAAAATCCAGAACACATGAACCACCCTTATCGCTTCACCACTTTTACCTGTCTCAGAGCCCTGTGGCTACAGGCAAGTGAAATGCAGCAGGTGTGGACACACTGGGAGCTGGAGTCACACGTTGCACGCGGATGGCCCAGGCCGTGGGGTCTCTGGAAGTGAAGCAGTGGGATTGGGCGGCCCCTGGGAGTCTCAGAGCCTCTTTTAGGGACCGCACTGCTAACCTCAGGAGGTTTCTATCCAAAGTCTATTGGGCTAGCCTTGGCTCACCGAACCACAGTGCCCATTCTTGCTGTTACTGTATACAACGTATTGCTGGTTCTGCTTGTTTCCCTCAGCATCAGTTCATGTGAATCTTTCCAGGCCCTTCTACAATCAGCTTGTTCATCACTTTTGATAGAACCTTCATGTACCACAGCTTGTTCAGCCGTTCTCCCACTGATGGGCATCCACTCATTTTCCAATTCTTTGCTACCCCAAAAAGAGCTGCTACAAACAATTTTGCACATGTGGGTCCTTTCTCCTCCTTTAGCATTTCCTTGGGACACAAACCCAGTAGTGTCACTGATGGATCAAAGGGTATATAGAATTTTATAGCCCTTTAGACATAATTCCAGATTGCTCTCCAGAATGGTTGGATCAGTTCACAACTCCACCAACAATGCATCGATGTCCAAGTTTTCCCACATCCCCTCCCAGATTTATCATTATCTTTTCCTGTCTTCTTAGCCACTCTGAGAGGTATAAGATGGTACCTCAGAGTTGTTTTAATTTGCATTTCTCTAATCAATAGTGATTTAGAGCATTTTTTCACATGACTATAGATAACTTTAATTTCATCCTCTGAAAATTGCCTGTTCATCTGCTTTGACCATTTATGAATTGTGGATGAAGTCTTTTCTTGAGCTGAACCATGAAGCATTCACATAGTAGCTACGGAGGCCGTTACTGCTGGCCACACTGTTCAAATGCCAAAAGTACGTTTGCCTCAAAGACTATTTTTCCAGAAAGTTCACACGGGGCACATGCTCACATGGAGGTCAGAAGAAGAGGTAGAAAGATACTCTCAAGGTCTCTCTGAAGAACTTTGTGTCTGTTGTGAGACATGGGAGACGCTGGCCCAGGACCGCCCAACATGGCGTGCCTGCTCTATGAGCAAAGCAGAATTGCAGTAGCTCAAAAAAAAATGTGAGATTTGCCCATTTAGAGACATCTCCACTCGAAATCTCCCGTGGACCCCTTGTGCCTGAGCTGCGGTAGAGCTTTCTGGATTCCCTTTGGTCTGATCTGCCTCAGCTGGCTGCATCGCACCTGACTCCGACATAGAGATGTCAGTGTGATCTTCTTTGAGAACGAGAGACAACAATCAACCAACCGCTGTACACAGACTCAAGATTCGAGTGGTGGGGCTTAGCGGGGCCTTTGAGACCTCTAGTAAAACTCATCCCTCCGTTAGAATCCCTTCTACCGTATCCCAGACCGGAGAGCGTCAAACTCTGCTAGACCTTCCCGTGACAGGTAAATCACTAGCTGACAAGGCAGCCCTTTCAGTGATGTGTTGTACAGTGTTGGGTTTTTCCCCTAAAATCAACCCTAAAGTACCCTCTTTGCTAGACAACCTCCCCTTATCTCTGTAGAGGAAGTCATCAGAGGTTCCAATGGAAGCCATTCCCAACCCTCCTGCCACCCTCTTCCTGGCATTCGAGTGTTCTAGGCTGCCTTCTGCCACCCTCTTCTACTCGCTGAGTGCCCAGTGATAGATTAGGGAACTTGGACAGTGTCTGGACCATGGGACCACTTTCTACAAAGTCTCTGCTTGCGTAGCAAGCTTCAAGGGGGTCCCCAGAAAAGGGACCCTCAGATACATGGTTTGGTGAATCTCTAGATGGGGAAGGAGCACATCTTCACACACCCATCCTGCCTTGGTTCCCCACTATTTTCTCCACTATGATGGCTTTCCTTCTCGTGCCTTTGAAAATCTTTTTACACTTTTATCTTTAAGGTTCAAGATGTTTTCCTTCACTGTCCACTGACCAGAGAGGAGCAGTGACCCATGTAAAGTCCTAAAGCTCCTAGATCTGGGAGCTTAGATTTTCTGGGAGGTTTTCCACTATCTAAAAAGGCCGTGACCATCATGGGGTCTGTAAACTATAGGTCAACGATATTGACTGATCCTTGATAAAATTCTAGAATGTATTATTAAAGGGATGATGGCTAAATATCTAGAAAAGGAAGCAGTAATTATTGCACAATTGGCTTCCTCGGGAACTAGCCAGACTGGACTAATCTCATGTCCTTTTTTTGACCAAGGTTATTGGACTGGAAGATCAAGGAGAATGGTGGGCAATAACTCATCTTGAATTTAGCCAAGTGTTGGATAAAGGATTCTTGCGGGGCAGGTCAAACAAGAACGCTATTGGGTAGATTTTGAACTGTTGAAAGGGCTCAGACAATGTCATGAATGATCGGAGGCAACTTGGCAGGTCTCCAAAGAAGGGCCTAAGGGAACTGGCTCTTGGCACTTGGCTCTGGGCAGTTTATCTCTATCACTCACTGGGACAAAAGCATGATTAGTTAGCATGCTCATGGTTCCCAAGTGTCACAAGGCTGGGAGGGACAGCAGAAGAAGGCTCTACGTGGATCTTGGCAGGTGATGGCATTGGGCCAGATCTAATAAGATCGCATTTGATGAGGGGGTACTTAGGGTCAGAAAATTTGCCTCACCTTTCACAACCTTGAAGCCCAGGCTGAACATTGACTTGGCAAGCCTGTGCACGGGTTAGACTGGGAGGATCAGGAGGTCTCCTTTAGCTCCTGTGACTCTTTGCAAGGGATACATCATCCCTTATCAAGCCATTCCTTCCTTTAGTGCATCTGTGCATAATTTTGAATTGATATTGATTGGGGTTCCTCTGAGGGGCTCTCCATGTCACACCAGGGGAAAGGTAAGAAGAGAATTCAAAGGAAAGTCGGTGATGGAATCAGCAGGGAGAGTGGCCTTCTTAGAATGGAGGGACTGAATCTGAATTCAGGGCACTTGGGTTTAGGGCACACACACCATGAAACAAGGGCCAAGTCACTTCATCTTTGTGGGATGTGATGCCATCTTCTATAGGTAGGAATAGTAGTAGTTGAATGAACTGTTCAGTAAGTAGATAGAGCTGTCGGCCACTCTAACAACACACACACACACACACACACACACACACACACACACTCAGTCATAGGCGTACACATGTATGCATACATGATAGACACCCATCATGGATCATCATAGAGGGAAGTTACTAGCAGCTGGGAGAATTGAGGAAAACTTGGTGCAAAATGTAGGTTTTAAACTGGAGAAAATATGGGATTTAACATATTGGATTCCTTACCATCTAGGACACAGGGTGGAGGGAAGGGGAAAAAAATTGGAAAACAAAGTTTTGCAAGGGTCAATGTTGAAAAATTATTCTTGCATATGTTTTGAAAATAAAAAAACCTCAATAAAAATTTTAAACTGAAAAATAAACTGAAGGGAGATAGTGAATGCCAAGAATTAATGTTAAGGAAGGAGAACATCCTTATCATGAGAACAACCGTGCAAAATCATGGAGACTAGACATGAGACATGGAACATCTTGCTGTAGGAATAGCCAGCTAGGAAGCATAGCTGCATGGGAGAAGGTGTAGAGGGAAGGTCTGAAAGGATCTGAAGTGCCAAATAAAGTAGCTGTTTCTGAAGGAAAGAGGGAACTGTTGAAGTTCCTTGAGTAAAGAATGATGTGATTAAGCCTCCCCTTGGCAGCTCATTAGAGAATCTTTGGCAAGAGGAAGAATTTGAAGCAGGAAGACTGCCCAGAAATCTGCTGCAATAGTCCAGATGTGTAGGGATGAGGCTGGGATTAGGATGGTGATGAGCAGAGGCAGTCTACAGCAATGGTGTTAGGGCAGGAGCTGCACAAACTGGGAAGGGTAGAGTAAAAACCATCCCATTCCATTATGTCCCACTACCTTAAGTGGGTGAGAACATGTTTCAAGCAATCAGCAAAGCCATATAATGATATAATATTTTGATTTAAAGTTTTGAGCTCCAAATTCTATCTCTCCCTCCCTCTCTCTCCTTCCCCTTCTCTGAGATGGTAAACAATCAGATACAGGTTATACATGTGCAATTATGTAAAGCATTTCCATATTAGTCACACTATATAAGAAGATTTGAATAAAAGAAAAAATGGAAGGAAGGAAGGAAAAGAAAGAGAGAGAAAGGGAGGGAAGGAGGAAGGAAGGAAGGAAAGAAGGGAGGGAGGGAGGGAAGGAGAGATGGAGGGAGGAAAGGAGAGAGAGGGGAGAGGGAAGGAGAGAGAGAGGGAGGGAGAACACTCTCATCAATGGAAATGGGAATTAGGGTAAAGATCCTGTGTGCTTGTTAGTTCTCCTAGAAATTATAGAGAGCATTTGGGATCTTTGAGTAGGACTAGACCAGTACTGTAGGATGAATCCTTGAGAATTGTCTGTATCAATGAAAGAAGCAAAATCTTTCACAGTTGATCATCTTTACAATATTGCTCTTATTGTGGACAAGGTTCTCCTGGTTCTTCTCACTTCATTCATATAGGTCTTACCAGGTTTTTTGAAACCAACCTGATTATCATTTCTTAAAGTGCAATAGGATTCCATCTTAATCATATACCACACCTTGTTCAATCATTTCCCAGTGGATGGACATCCCCTCAATTTCCAATTCTTTGACACCACAAAAATATAAATATTTGTTGAATATACAGACCCTTTTCCTTTTCGTTTGATCTTGTGGGGATATAAATCTAATAGTGATGCCATTGGGTCAAAGTGTATGCACAATTATAGCCTTGGGGTATATGTAACGGTCTTGGTTCAGTTTTCTTGGGGTCTCTGGGAGCATCCTTCTTTTCAGTTCAGTAATCACCACAAGAACAAGCAGGGGTTAAAGTCCAAATCGTTTATTATCTCTTTCAAAGTCTTGTCTCCTTTCCTGGGGCCCAGTTAGCTTTCTGGAGAGCCTTTCAGACCGGCCTTGGTCTCAGTGGAGAAATGCAGGAGGAGAGTCTGCCACCAGGATGCTGTGAAATGGGATGAATGAAGGGCTTGTGCTTCAGCCTTCAGTCTGCTTGTCTTCTCTAGCTCTGTGTCTTTGAGACTGGCTGAGTCTGTCCGAGCTTATATGCTCTCTTATCATGGGTGTGAATCTTGTAGAACTATATTAAGTACTAAGTACATGTACTGAACTACAGAACTATTAATCACCATGCTAAATTAAATAATCATTGTCTTTATCAATTCCACTGACTTAACACCTTGTAAGAATCCTTGTTTCAAGTTCAGAGTTCTGGCCCAGAACAGGTATATTCTAAATAGTTGTCCAGTATGGTTAGACCAGTTCATGACTCCATCAACAATGCATTTGTGTACCAATTTTTCCACAACTTCTCCAGCATTTGTCATTTTTCTTTTCTGTCATGTTAACCAAGTTGATAGGTGTATGGTGGTACTTCAGGGTTCCTTTAATTTGCATTTCTTCTAATCATTAGTGGCTTAGAACACTTTTTCACATGACTATTAATAGTTGTGGTTTCTTTTTTCTAAAGATGACTGTTCTTACTGGGAAATGAATGTAAACTGTCTGTATTTTTGTTTTCCTTCCCGGGTTATTTTTACCTTCTGAATCCAATTTTTCCTGTGCAACAAGAGAACTGTTCAGTTCTGCACACATATATTGTATCTAGGATATACTGTGATCTATTTAACATGTATAGGACTGCTTGCCAACTGGGGGAGGGGGTAGAGGGAGGAAGGGGAAAAGTCAGAACAGAAGTGAGTGCAAGGGATAATGTTGTAAAAAAAAATTACCCAGGCATGGGTTCTGTCAACAAAAAGTTATAATTATGAAAAAAAAAAGATGACTGTTCTTATTCTTTGATAATTTGGAGAACAACTCTTATTTTTTATAAATTTTATAAATTTGACTCAGTTCCCTACAAATTTAAGAAATGAGACCTTTATCAGAGAAATCTGTGTAAAAATCCTATTCCTGCTTTCCTTCTAATTTTTGACTGCATTGATTTTGTTTGTGCCAAAAAAAAAACTCTTTAACTTAATATCATCAAAAGTATCTATTTCATTTGGTCATAAATTCTCTTCTTATTTATAGATATGACAGATAAAGTTTTCCATGGTCTCCTAATTTGCTTATTATATCACTTTTTATGTCCAAATCATATACCCATTTTGGTGTATGGTGAAAGATGTTGGTCTATGCTTAGTTTCTGCTAAACTTACTTGTGGCAATTTCTGTCAAATGTTAAGTTCTTGCCCCCAAAATTTGAAACTTTGTGATTCTTAAATGTTAGACTACTGTGGTCATTTACTCCTGTATATTGAATATATACTTTATTTCATCAATCTACAGTCTATTTCTTAATCAATACCAGATTGTTTTGATGATTACCACTTTATAACAGTTTTAGATCTAGCACTGATAGGCCATTTTTCTTCACTTTTCTCTCATGGATTTCCCTTGATATTCTTGAGCCTTCCCTCTTTTCATTATTTTCAATGTACCTTGCTTTTTATTTGTTCCTAGTGATTTACATTTGTCTCCCCCAGTAGACTGCAACCTTCTTAAAGTCATGAACAATCTTTTGCCTCTTTTTACATCCCCAATACTTAGTACAATTCCTGGTATATAGTAGGTATTTATTAAATACTGATTGACTGCCTAAACTATGCTTCCCATAGTGAAGATATGATCTGAGCAGACAAGAAGACAGTTGGATTGTTCCTTCCTTTGGACTAGATTCCAGGTCTCTATCGATGCAGTAATCACTGTCTTGGCTTTCCTATTACACAATTCTGAACTTTCCAGACACCAGAACCCACAGATTGTTTTTAAGCCAACTGTTCCTAGACATGCCTTCCCTGTCCTGTACATGGAAAGTTGATTTTTTAAATCTGAATATAAAACTTTGCATTTTTCCCTTTTAAATCTCTTCTTGTTGAATTTTTTCCTAGCCTTTATTTTTTGCACTTTTTTATTTTTTAAGCTTTTTATTTTCCAAACATATGCACAGATAAATTTTCAACATTGACCCTTGCATAGCTTTGTGTTCTAGCCTTGCTTAATAGTTTTGTCTCAGCCACACCATAAACCAACCCTATGATTTTCTCATTATCTAGTCTAAACAGGAAGTTTTGGTGGAAATATCCAACACACGGTGGTTTCCTTGAAGATCTCTAAGAATGTTTTACTCCACCTCAATTGGGAGGAATATGGGATTCCATGGGGAAATGCCTGGGCCCTCCTACATGGATCAATGCTCTTGCAAAATTCTGTACAAAAACTAAGTTATCAGAAACCAACAAACCACATTATTACCTTTTTGCCACCATTGGCCAAGCATAAGCTGGGCAAAAACCCTGCCCCCCATTGTGATTATCAGGCAATGACTAATTGGCTCAACCACACCGCTGCTCCCTGGCAGGAGGGGAAAGATACCTTTTATCAGGGATTTAGAAACATACTGTGAAAATTTGCTTTGGGGTGAAACTGGGCACAATCTCTATTTGCCAAAACTAAGTATAATATTGATCTAGCCCTCTGAAAGTTGAAGGAGGGCAAACATCACCATAAAGGAGACTCAAAAGCTAATTTTAAAAATATTTCTGTTAGTAAGAGGAAAGGAGGACTTTCCATGAATCAAGACCCAGGCTAAACCTCTTACTGAGGTTCTCATGTATGGGTCTGGTCATTATAGGTGGTGATTACTTTTCCCATTCCGATTGCAGCGCCTGTATTCAAGGTCATTATGCAATCCACATGCAAGAGCAGACTGGGACTGATTCAATGTGGCTGCAAAGTACCCTCTCCCATTGAGGAACCTCAGCTATAGGCTCATCATGACTGACCTGGTCAGTGCTGGGGGAACCCAGTCTCTAAAGAGCTAGATGATATAACAGGCAAAGCCCTAGACTTGGAGTCAGGTAAATCTGAGATCACATACTGACTTGTATGCTTAGTATGTGACCCTGGAAAGGCGTTGAGCTTCTATCTGCCTCGGTTTGCTCATCTTTAAAATGTGTTTAATAATAGTACCTACTTTATAAAATTTTTGTGAGGCTCAAGGGAAATACTTGTAAAACACTTTGTAAACTTAGAACTCTTATAATCAGATATAATCGGATAATCCACTTAAAGCTCAAATTGGCTCAATTCTAGGATTCCCCCACATGAAAAATTAGAAAGGTTTTGCATAAGCAATGTAAATCAGGTATAGGATGGCTATTTCTTTCCCATCACCCTTGACACTGCTATCTCACATGGAACTTCTGCCCCAACGCCTCTTCCTTCTGCCCTGAAGCCTCTTCTTCCTGCTGATTGGAGAAAGGAGAGCAAGAACTCCTTTCCGAAGCTCCATTTAAGAAAGGCACCCGGGGCAGCTAAGTGTTGCAGTAGATAGAGAACCAGCCCTCAAGTCAAGAGGACTTGTGTTCAAATCTGGCTTCAGATGTTTCACACTTCCTAGCTATGTGACCCTGGGCAAGTCACTTGACCCCACTTGCCTTAACAAAAAAAAGGGGGGGGCATCCAAGTCATCCATATATTCCCTTCGTACCTGAGTACCCACCACTGATTTTCCGCTACGTTTATGTATCGTCTAACCTCATTAGATTGTAAGATGCTTGAGGATAGGCACTGACTTCATTTTGTATCCCCAGTGCTTTCCACATAGTAAGAACTTAATACAGTTATTCCTTCCGCATCACAACTTTTCCCAAGCCAATTTCCATAGATCACAGGTCAGACTTTGGGGGAATTTTCCAAAAGCTTCAGACAACACACAAACACCAGCAAACAACACAAAGTTTAGAAACTCAAGAAATGCATAAAAGATGTATAGTGTTGCTTAATATCAATATATTTTACCTTTTCGTGCTATAAAAAAGAAAGAATTCAGCCTTTTCTGTCATGAAGGAAGGGCCCAAAAATTTACATGGATTTTACAGATCATAGGGATGCCTGTGCATAGGGTGTGGAAAGGATAACTATGCATATTAGCTAACTGAGAAATCCACACCAAAAAAAAAGGCTTAAATCACAAAAGACCCATAAGTGCGCAAAACAAAGACTTTAACATGTGACCCTGTGACCATAATTCCTATCATACTTCCCTAAGACACTGGTACTGAAAACTTCAAGACATGAAACATTTGCTGAACAAAAGCTAAAACCATCCTCTCTTTCCCTGTGGTTGCAGAGGATACCACCATCCTCCCTATTCTGCTGACTCCCGACTTAGAGTCATTTTGTGCAGCCTTTCTCCAACATGCCCCCTTCTCTCCTCTGACATTGCCCGACTCCTGGTGCAGACCTCAATACCTCACACCTGAAGCACTGTAACAGCCGCTGGGGCAGGGTGGTTCACCTGCCTCAAGGTCTCTCCATCCCTGTTGATTCTGCATTCAGTCCCCAACATGATCTCCTACCTTTCCAGTCTTCTTCTACCTTACTCCCTGAGCCATCCCCATCGAGCCAGTGACACTGACCTCCTGGCTATCCCACGAACAAGACCCTCCATCTCTTGCATCTGGGCATTCTCTCTGACATTCCTTCTGCCTAGAATACTGACTTTTCCATTTCTACCACCCAGCTTCCCTGGTTTCCTTTAAGTTCCAACTAAAATCTTCTATAAGAACTTTCCCAAATTCCTTTAATCCTAGTATTTTTTCTGTGTTGATTATTGGATTTCCATGTTATTATTACTTACTTGTTGCATGCTGTTTCTCCTATTAGACTGTGCTCTCTTTAAGAGCAAGAACTCTTCTTGCCTTCCTTTACATCTCCAGGTTTTAGCTAGGCACACAATTGGTGTTTAATAAATGCTTATTATTGTTGAATAGTCATTTCATCTTGTAACAAATGAAACCAGGGCTTGAATCATCTTCCTTAAGAAGGGCAAAGTTGCAAAACACTACTCCTTTTGCCAGGCAGCTCTGATGGAGGGATTTGGGAGCCCCCAACTCACAAAGTTGCCCCTGAGTTTTTATACATTAATTTCAGGACAGATGGCTGTTCAGCACCCCCCGCCCCTGCCCTCCCCCCATGCTCAGACAAGGAAACATGAAGTCTAAGAGGCAGCCAGGTCCCGACTCAAGATCACCTAGCTGACCATAGATTTTAACAACAACGTTGGTGCTAGAGAGGAAAGACATCCTTTCACTTCCTGCATGGGAAGTCTAGAAGCGAGCCTCATGAAATCCCCCAGTTCTTGGTGAATGAGGAGAAAGGAGGTGTTGTCTCTCTTCAAAGTTTACGGAGTCTCAGCAGATGGGCTAAACCCATTTGAGGGTAACCAACAGCCTTCAAATGCATCAGTGAGTCAGGGGTATGTCTACTCCCAGCATGTGAAGACTTCCCTTAGCAGAATGGGCAGATGAGAACAACCTGTTCCAAAGGCCACGAAGGTGGTTGAAGCAGGCAATGTAGGCACTGAGAGCACAGACCTCGAAGATGTCACAGTCACGACCATCACCTGAACCCCAGGCCACCGCCAGTCACCCTGACTTTTGTCCTGCTGCTGGACTTTGATAACTGGAAGAGAGTGAGGTTGATGATTCTGTGTTACTCTATCTCACTTAATCCAATTCACAAGCAAGTCAAAGCATCACCCACTCTTCAAAAATAAAGGACAAGCAATAGCAATAACTGAGCGGGTGACTTTCCTGGTTCTATGACTAATCATCTCTTGATACACCCCAATCTTCCTGCTGACTTCGTGGGGATTGTGGGATCGCTCTATTATTCCCAAAGCCCCAAATCCGATAGTTCCCTGAGCCAGACTTCACATGGCCCATGGGAAGTGGAGAGTTTAGCTCACCTCTACACATGCTCTCTGGGGTGAGCCCAGTGGGGGAAGAGTCATGACTTCCCCCCGGCACGCCTTAGTTATGCTCAATTCAAAGTGTTTTCATTTCTGTTCTCTCTTTTGTTCTCCTGAGCACCACTGGGGAGGAAAGGGCAGACGTGTAGGTATTTGAATTCCATCGTACAGGTGAGAAAAACAGGAAGCAAAGAGGGGTGATGGTGTGCCCGTAATTATGTTCCAGTCCATGATTATAACATTTATCAAATGTCTACTATTACTGGGCCTTGTTCCAGGCATTAAAGACACAGAGTTACAATGAGATCAGTCCCTACCCTCAGGAAGCTTACATTCTGCTGGAGAATACAATATGAAAATAGGTGTAGTGTATACAAAGTAATTGGAGGAGGAAAAGTATCCTAATTAAAACTAAGGAAATCAGGAAAGGCTACCCATGAGAGATGACACGGGAGATAGAAGAAGCTAGAGGGAGAGAAAAGGGAACTTCCAGGTTTGGGGAACAGTCCACATAAAGGAATTGAAGGGGGATTATGAAGTTTATAAAAGGGATTAATGTGAAATAATTTTGGAATACATTAAATGTCAAACTGAGGGTTTTGTAACATCTGAGAGTCAATAGTAAGTAAAAGTAATTTGATGCTCGTGATATAAGAGACGTGCAATTGTCTTTTCATAATTGTAAACAGGAGTTTTCTTTCAGGAAAAGAGATCTCTTGACCAGATTAAGAACCAACGTGAAGGCTTTGAGGAAGAAGATAGTAGATGCTCACTAGATATCTGTGAAAAGACCAGAATTTGATATTATCCCCATAATGGCACTCCTAAGAAGAGAGGGTGCATGTCTCTGTCATAAAGCTTATCCTATAGAAAGAGAGACATTGGACAGTTGCAGCACATAGTAGTGATCACAGTCTTTTCCTGAGTATCAGAACACTGGGCACAGAGAAGGCAGAGGAGAGAGGGAATTGTTTGGAGAACTAGGAACCCACTCTCAAAGGAATCAGCAGGACTGATCTGAGAGAAGTTTTCCAAGGAGATCTAGAGGATGATGAGAAAACAAAAAAGAATAAGCATGATCAGATATTCAGACTAGAATACAGCATTGTCCAGAAAACCACACAAAGAGTGATTGTGGAGGACAAGAGAGTGACCAAGAGTGTTGAATGCAGCACATAGGTTCAGAAGGCTGAAGACAGAGAAAGACTATCGGATTCAGCAATTAGATCACTGGCAACACTGAAGAAGACAATGATAGCTGCATGGGAAGGTCAGATGCTATATAACAAAGGGTTGAAGAATGAGTGAGAGAAACAGAAGTAGAGAAAGCAAACGTAAACAGATTTTTCAAGTTTGTCTGAGATATTAAGGAGAGATATCAGGTGATACATTGACAGGGGAAAGACAAAATTGGAGCAAGGGACAGAAGAAGGATAGTAGCCCATGTATGGAAGCTGTATGAAAATCCAGGCATCTCAATGATACCCTATTCCCTGGAAGCAAAAGATTCCAAGATGCCTTGGAAAATGTGGTTGCTGGCTTGAGCACCTATTGATTTAGGGTGACTCAGAACTCAGAATTTCCCAAAGACGTCTTACTCATTGTTCCTAAATCTCAATATCAGGTCAATGTTTGGATGCCCTTCCGATGGGAACCGGATAGAAAGCAGTTGCCAAGGTGGGTGGTGTTCTGATAATTAGCTCAGTTTCCCAACTCCACCAGGCTATGGCTTAAAGGCTGCCCACTGCCTGCTTCCCAGCCTTGCCATATTTCCTCTCCCCTTCTCCAATACACACACCTGGTTTTCAACTTTACAGCCTCCGGTGGCACATCTTATGTAATGATTCTGTGGCCCTAGTCAGACTTGAGCAAATGTTTCCCCAGATGGAGGAATATCAGAGGCCAAAATAACCTGCTTTGCATCCTTGTTAGCTGGGTTGAATGGCATGGCCTGGAACTATAGAAGAACTAGATGTTTCAGAATCATTGTTTCCAGAGACTCCTGTAATCCTTCAGTTTACTGCTACCTTTTCTGATACAGAGCACATGCAACGAAGTTAGTTATGAAAGGGTTTGAACACCAGGAGACTTTATATGTGATCATGAAGGTCATAGGGATCACAGACGTTGATTGAATGAGGGACTGACAAAGTCAGATCTGCACTTCCGAATAAATCACTCAGGCAGAGAGACCAATGAAAAAGCCATTGAAATAGGTTACATTGTGAGGTGATGAGAGCCTACATCAGGGTGGGAGCAGTGTCAGAATAGAGGAGGGGACAGATTTGAGAGATGCTGCAGAGGTGAAATCGACCAGAGAAGTTGCAGAGGTAAAAGACCAGAAATGCTGCAGAGGTGAAATTAATCAGAGAAGCTGCAGAGGTAAAACTGACCAGAAATACTATAGAGGTGAAATTGACCAGAGAAGTTGCAAAGTTGAAATCATCCAGAGACACTGCAGAAGTGAAACAGACCAGAGATGCTGCACAAGTGACCTGAATCAGAAATGTCATAGGGAGGGAATAGAAGAGAGATGCTACAGAGGTGAAATCGACCAGAAATGCTGCAGAGGTGAAATTTACCGGAGAAGCTGCAGAAGTGGATATGGAGGAAGTAAGACTGGGAGCCTGAAAGATTGAAGATGATAATTCCCAATTATACTAAGCTCTCTAGGGGTCATCTATACTTGAATCAAAGGCATTTTATTGAGACCATATCAGCAGGGAATAGTGGGTTTTTACAAGTGATATTCTGGTGCTGTGTAGCCTGCAGATATTCTTGGACAACAAGGTGGTGAAGAACAGTAATACAGGACTGGGACAGACAGTCCCCCAAGGTTAGGGCTATAGATTCAGAGTCTCAAAATCAAAACCACATATCTCAAGTCAAAAGGAATTCAGTGGATTCCCCAGCTCACACAGTAAGCTAATCAAAATCACCTGATAACTCTAAAAGGGTCTCACATTCATGATGGCAGCTTCATTTGACTCAACTTTGATAGTGTCAGTATTTGATCAGAATCCTGACATTGGTAGGACCTACTTTGATAGAAAATCATGACCATTCTCAGGTGAACAGAGTGACAAGAACAAAATCGGGTGTTGTTTGGAACTTCTTAAAGAAAGGTTCCTTGAGTGAGTTCCTCCTCCTATTTGTGACTGTAGAAATAATAATAATAACTAGTATATATATATATATATCAGGCACTGTGCTAAGAGCTTTGCAATTATTTCATTTAATTCTCACAGCAACCATGGATGGAACATAGGCACTATCATTATCCTTATTTTACAGAGGAGGAAACTGAAGCAAACAGGATGACTTGCCCAGGAAAACACAGATAGTGCCTGATGCCAGATTTGAATTAAAATTTACCTGATTCTATCCACTGTGTCATCTAGCTGCCCACATGGGGTCTGCCTCCTCATCCATCCCACCATTTCAGCTGCTTCTTTGCTGGGTCCTAAGCAAAACTGGCATCCCTGAAAGTGGGCATGGGAAATAGAACTTTCCACAGGTGACCCATGATCAGGAGCATGGCTAGACAGCTGAATTTTCTTGATTACTGGAGAAGCCATGGGACAAACTTGATGGTTAGGACAGGACTGAGAGGATAGGAATGATTTCAGGGTTGATTGCAGAAGGCTAGAGCAATTGGGATTATTTATCTGGAGAAGAAAAGCCACTCTTTTGGTTAAGGCGAGAATACTTTCAACAGAGTTATTGCTTGGTTTGACTAAGAAAGATATGAGCTGATACCCATTAAATCTCCTTTTCACAGTACACAAAGCAGGGCTATTAAATAGAAGATAACCACTAAGCTCAGAACAAAAGACTTCTGTTGAATTCATCCAACGTTTATTGAGCACTTGCCATATCAGGCACTTACCCAGTGCAAGGTCCTGGGAATGGGAGGACACATATAGTAACCTTGATCTGGGCTTATCTTCTGATAATGAGTCAAGGCTTCCCTTCTCTCCCCTGATCTTAAACCTCTTGCTGTCTTGTTCTTCATCAGTCATACCTCACTAAATCCTACCCTTTAATTAGCTCTATCATCTGCCTGAAGCAGCTGGAGTGTGGGGGCACAAAGTAAGGGTTATAGACTAGGAGAACAGAGAGGGATAGAAAGAAGGCAGGCCACAATCCTTGACTGAGCTTTCCCTTACTCATGTTTTCCTCTCCTTGGTTTCATTCTCAGATACCCTTGGTAGGATTTTTCCCTAGTCATGTCTCTTGGGAAGTTTTTTGAAAACTTATTTTCCCACTTGTACTTCTTCAACACTTTGCCAAAAATTGTGCATGAGAGGTGATGTGGAGGGCAACATCAGAAAAGTATATCATCAAAAAAGATTAACTGGTCATAGTGAAAGGAAGGAACAACCAGAATCAGCATTCAGACTCCATCAATTCTTTCTCTGGACGTGGATTGCTTTTTTTCATTATGAGTTCTTTGGAATTGTCTTGGATCTTTGTGTTTCTGAGAATAGCTAAGTCATTCACAATTGATCACTATATAGTACTGCTGTTACTTGTGTACAATATTCAATTCACTTTGCATCAGTTCATATAAGTCTTTCCAGGTTTTTCTGAAATCAGCCTGCTCATCATTTCTTAAAATACAATAATATCCCATTACAATCATATACCACAACTTGTTTAGTTATTATCTAATGGATAGTCAATCTCTCAATTTGCATTTCTCAAATCAATCATGATTTAGAATATCTTCATATGATTATAGATAATGTTGATTTCTTCTTCTGAAAACTGTCTGTTCACATCTTTTGACCATTTATGCATTAGGGAATGACTTCTATTCTTATAAATTTTTATAAATCTGATTTCCCCACATGTTTGAGAAATGAGGCCTTTATCAGACACACTGGCTCTAAAAATGGTTTCCTAGCTTTCTGTTTCCCTTTCAATCTTGATTGTATTGATTTTGTTTGTGTAAAACTTTTAAATTTAATATAATCAAAATTGTCTTTTTAAAATCTAATAATATCTTTTTTTTCTTCTTTTGTCATAAATTCTTCCCTTCTTCATAGAGCTAAAGATAAACTATTCCTTGCTCTCCTAGTTTTCTTTTGGTATTATTCTTTTTTATAGCTTTTTATTTACAAGATATATGCATAGGTAATTTTTCAGCATTGACCCTTGCAAAACCTTTTGTTCCAATTTTTCCCCTCCTTCCCCCCACTCTCTCCCCCAGATGACAGGTAGACCAATACATGTTAAATATGTTAAAGTAGATGTTAAATACAACATATGTATACAGTCCATACAGTTATTTGGACTTTGAAATAATATGCAATTAATCTGTGAAGGAAATCAAAAATGTAAGCGGACAAAAACAGAGGGATTGGAAATGCTTTGTAGTGATTCACACTCATTTTCCAGAGTTCTTTCACTAGGTGTAGCTGGTTCTATTCATTATTGTACAAATGGAACTGATTTGGTTCATCTCATTGTTGAAGAGAGCCATGTCCCTCAGAATTGATCATCATATAGTATTTTTTTTAAGTATATAATGATCTCCTGGTCCTGCTCATTTCATTCAGCATCAGTCCAAGTAAGTTTCTCCAGGTCTTTCTGAAATCATCCTGTTGGTCATTTCTTACAAAACAATAATATTTCATAATATTCATATACCACAATTTATTCAGCCATTCTCCAAATGATGGGCATCCACTCAGTTTCTAGTCACTACAAAGAGACCTGCCACAAACATTTTTACACATACAGGTTCTTTTCCCTTCTTTAAAATCACTTTGGGATATAAGCTCAATAGAAACACTGCTGAGTCAAAGGGTATGCATAGTTTGATAACTTTTTGAGCATAGTTCCAACTCGTTCTCCAGAATGGCTGGATATATTCACAATTCCACCAACAATGTACCAGTATCCCACATCCCCTCCAACATTCACCATTATCTTTCCCTGTCATCCTAGCCAATCTGAGAGGTATGTGGTGGTATCTCAGAGTTGTTTTAATTTGCATTTTTCTGATTAATAATGACTTGGAGCATCTTTTCATATGGCTAGAAATAGTTTCAATTTCTTCATCTGAAAATTGTCTGTTCATATCCTTTGACCATTTATCAATTGGAGAATGGTTTGATTTCTTATAAATTGGAGTCAATTCTCTCTATATTTTGAAAAATGAGGCCTTTATCAGAACCTTTAACTATAAAAGATGTTTTCCCAGTTTATTGTTTCCCTTCTAATCTTGTCTGCATTCGTTTTGTTTGTACAAAAGCTTTGCAATTTGATATAATCAAAATTTTCTATTTTGTGATCAATAATGCTCTCTAAACCTTCTTTGGTCACAAATTCCTTCCTCCTCCACAGGTCCGAGAGGCAAACCATCCTATGTTCTTCTAATTTGTTTATAATATTCTTTATGCCTAGATCATGAACCCATTTTGAACTTATCTTGGTGTATGATGTTAAGTGTGGGTCAATGCCTAGTTTCTGCCATACTCATTTTATGGTATCATTCTTTATGCTTAATTCATATACCCATTTTGAGTTTATCTTGGTAGACTATGTAAGATTTTAATCTATACCTAATTTCCATTTTCCAGCTTTCCCAGCAGTTTTTGCTAAATAGTGAGTTCTTGTCCCAAAAGTTGGGCTCTTTGAGTTTATCAAATATTGGATTACTATGGTCATTTTCTACTGACTCTTATGTATCTAATCTAGTGCACTGATCTACCACTCTATTTCTTAGTACCAAATAGTTTTGATGATGGCCACTTTATAATTCAGTTAAAGATCTGATGTGGCTTGGTCACCTTCCTTCACATTTGGTTACATTAATTTCCTTGATATTCTTGATCTTTTGTTCTTCCAGATAAATTTTATTATGATTTTTTCTAGCTCTATAAAATAATTTTTGATATTTTGGTTGGTATGACGCTGAACAAGTAAGTTAATTTAGGTAGTATTGTCATCTTTATTACATTGACTTAACTTATCCCACCTTGCCTTCATCATCTTAGCTCCCAGACCTGGGAGTTGTATTTTTAACAACAGACCTGTATTTTTAACAAAATCATTGTCCTGTGATTACTGCATGGCTTTGAGACATAGAGTATAACAATATGGAAATTCAGAGATGAATAATGAGAAGCTATGTAATGAGGAGGCACACAAAAGGTGTGATCAAACTATCATATTAGCAACAAGGAACTGCAAGGAACAAGAGTCAAAGATGTCATCCAGGAATTTTGTGGCACAAAATTGTTAATTGGTCACATGGCAATGACCAGGGAAGACAGGCGGCTGGTGGTCAATCCTCTGTGCCCTATTCCAAGCTACCCCTTGCCTCTTAAACCCTTGTAATCTGGCTTCTGACCTGACCATTCACCTGAAACTGCTCTCTCTCATGTTATCAGTGATCTCTTAATTGTTAAATCTGATGGCCTTTTCTCATTCACAATACTCTTGGGGAAAAAACTTTTTCTGCAGCTTTTACACTGTCAACCACCTACTCTTTCATATGCCTTCCTCCCTCAGCTTCCATGACCCTCTCTCCTGCTCTTCTTCAGTCTCCTTTGCTGAATCATAGCCTGTCTTCCACTCATTAAACATGTATATCCCCCAAGATCTGCTCTATGCCTTCTTCTCTTAACTCTCTTAACACCATTTCAGCAGCTCCCTCATCTTTCTGTCTCCTCCTTCTTTCTCCTTATGAACTCTTAGAAGGTAAAGGCTGTCTTTTGCTTCTTTTTGCATCCCTAACACTTAGCATAGTGCCTGGCACAGAGTAAGCACTCAAATGTTTATTGACTCCCTTCTCCCTTTCTTTTCTCTCCTCTACCCTCTTCTCCTTTCTCCCTCTTTCTTCCTCTCCCCTTTTCCCTCTCCATTTTTTATTCTCTTCTCCCCTCTCCTCTAACTTGACCTGTATCATTCATATATCCAACTCTAATATTTCTCCTGAACTCCAGTCTAGCATCCCCACTGAACAACTGGATATTTCTGATGTCTCAGCTCCTCACATCTAACACGAGCTCGTGCTCTTCCCCTCCTCCAAGCTTGCCTATTTCTGCTAAGCCACTGACAACTCTCCATTCACCCCAGTTCACTCCCTTGGAATCCTGCTCATCCCTTCTCTCTCCCTCATTCCCCTCTCCCCTACCTCCCCTCCTTAAAGCCCAGTGAATGGTGGGCTTGATCAATTCTATCTCTGCAGCATCTTGCCTGCCCTTCTTCTCCCTCACCCCATTCCAGTGTCATGGGATCATGGCTCTAGAATTGGAAAACATTTCAGAGGCCATCTAACTCAACCACTGTATTTCACAGAAGAGGAAGCTGGGGTACAGGGAGGCAATGGGGTCCACAAATAATAAGCACCCAAGGTAGAATTTGAACTCAAATCCTGTGCCTCGAGTCTTTTCACCATGCTACATCTTAAGTCATCACATCTGTCTTTAGCCATTATAAAAATGGACGTCCTTTTCCCAGTTTCCCCCTCTCTTCGTTCCATCCTTTACACAAGGGGCAAAATAAGTGTTTAAAATACAAGTCTCCCCACTTAAAACTCTTCACTGGCACTTTATTGGTGCTGGGATAAAATTCTAACTCCTTATTCAAGAGCTTCAATTCCCGTTACAATGTGATTCTAGCCAACCTTTCCAGTCTTGGAGTGCCCTGCACATGATTGCCCTTCTCCATAGGCTTGATGGCCCATGCAAACTGGCCAGGAAGCTCTTCCTCAGACTCTTCCATCTTGGTGTTCTTGCACAAGCCTGGACTTCACTCCATCCCCAAAAGCCTTGTCTTCTTTTGAGTCTCAGTTCATGTGCTGCTCCATACAGAAAGCTTTGCCTGATTCTGCCCTCATTCAATCAAATTACTCTGCATTTACTTATCTCTTGCATATTCAATTCTTCCCTCTTTCACAGAAGATTTTCAGGGGAAGGAACTTTGTCTCATCTTTGTGTTCCCGCCATTCCCAACATGCCTTGCGCAGAGTAGGCACTAAAAGAATGATTGTGGAACGGAATGGAAGTGAATTATTTTCTATCGCTCTAAGAGATTTCCCAAGCAAGATTATATCCTAAAGCAGTCCTGCCCTTGGCTGCCCTATCTTTCCCCTTGGCAAAGAGAAGAGGTATTGCTGACTCAGGCGGCTTCTCGGTCCTTTTGGTCTCCTTGTTATGCCAACATATTTATATCTGTTAAACATCCTTCGGAAATGAAGATAATTGGTTCTTTGGTCCTTTGACTACTTCTGACATCAATAACTTATGTAAATAGATCAGATTTGAATTGTTTCATTGCACACCCTATTTCTCCATTTTAATCTTCTAACTTGGCATTAAGCTCTGTCTTTGCTCTGAGTCAGTGGTACCAAATGGCTCCCCCATCAACAGCCTCCAAGTCGCTGGCTTCCTTGATTTCTTGGACCTAAGCAGTACTTTCTAAGATGTTTTTTCATGTTGTTAGTTTTCAAGAATGTTTGAATTTCTTTTGGAGTCCTTCATACAGAATGTTTTTTTTCATTCTCTCCAGTAATTTGGCAATAAGATGGCTTTATCTTCCTGGTGGACTTTTGATGTATTTTCATCATGAGTTCTGCAGATGAAGTCACCAAATATCCCATGAAAATGCTTTGGATGTTGTACAACATCCAGTTTTGCCAAAAAGGACCTGGGAGACATCTTCCTTTTTAACTGAAGCCTCTCTATACCTTCTGATTTGCTTCACTGGGATAATTTCAAGATTGGAAGTAAAATTATTTTCATTGAAAAGAAAATCTGGTGTCTCATTGATGTTCAAAAATTCAGCTTTGCTATGATTCAGTTCTTTAGTAGGATATTCTGTCACTGGTAATTGAACAAGGACCTCACAGATAAAAAACATCAGTAGTTTAAAGTATTCTAAGAGCTGCATGACATCTTTCACCCCTTTTCTACCACCATCACTGAAGGAGAAAGGATCAACGGCCATTTGGCATTTATTTCGTAGGTTGTCATGGACATAGATCCTAAGACATGGAGGTAAATTTGACCCTGTGGGTGCTGGTCACACTTTGTAGGATGAGACTCAAATCTGGTCTGCCTGAAGAATCATGGAATCGCAGGGACTGAAATCTACTTCTCTCAGTATCTATCCTCAGTTCCAATCCCTCTGGAACCAAACATAATGTCTCCGACATGACTGCACTTCAAATATTTCTTTCATCTATCATGTTCTGTCCCCTTTCCCACACATATTCACAATTTCTTCAGACTAAATAGCCTCAGTGTTTTCAACAAGCCCTAACACAGCATGTGTTCTAAGCTCATAGGACTAATTTTCCAAGTCTAGAAAGGTTTTTTGCTTTCTTCTGTTTGTTTTCTACCATTTAACAGTAAATGCTCTCTATGTGGATGGTTATAGAATGTCTGCCAACGAGAGAGGAGTGAAAAGGTAACTTCCACACGATCTTACACAGCCTAATGGGGTTTACTGAAGGATATAAGCACAGTCTCCTGGGGCTCAGAAAAAAGAAAGAGAGCTGAAAACACAGCTACTTTGTTCCTGCCAGATGTGATCATCTGAGAGACATATTTTTGTCTAGTCCTAGAACCCCAGTACATGAAGGACCAATGAGTGGTCCTGCGGTTTCTGCTTGAAGGTCACAAGGGAAGGGGATCCAATGGGCATCTCCTAAGGCAGGCTCCTTCCCGGTCTCCAGCCCTCAATCTGCCTCTTTGCACCTTCAGTTGCCCAAATCACAACTGAAAAATTGAAAAGTTATTAACAACCACCAAAAGCAGAAATGAACCCTAGAGATTGTCAAGTAAAGGAGTGATCAGTCTCATTTTATTTAGCCCAAGAGGACAGAACTAGCCATTGTCAAGGACAGTGAGACTGCTACTTTTCCCAGGTCTCAGTTTCCTCCTTTGTAAAATGAAGGGACCGGGCTAGAGGAACACTAAAACCTCTCCCATATTAATACATTGTTGGTGAAGTTATGAACTGATTCGACCATCTGGAGACCAATTTTAAACTCTGCCCAAAGGGCTCTCAAAGTGTATCTTTGACCCAGCAGTGTCACTACTAGGCTTGTATCCCAAAGAGATCTTAAAAGAGGGAAAGGGACCCACAAGTACAAAAATGTTTGTGGCAGCAAGGAACTGGAAGCTGAGTAGATGCCCATCAGCTGGAGAATGGCTGCATAAATTGTGGTATATGAATGTTATGGAATATTGTTGTTCTGTAAGAAACGACCAGAGGGACGATTTCAGAGAGACCTGGAGAGACTGGCAGGAACTGATGCTGAGGGAAATGAGCAGAACCAGATCATTGTACACGGCAACAGCAAGACTATCCAATGAGCAATTCTGAGGGACGTGGCTCTCTTCAACAATGAGCTGATTCAGCCACTTCCAATGATCTTGTGATGAAGAGAGAGGATTGCGGAAGCTAAATGTGGATCACAACATAGCATTTTCACTCTTTTTGTTGTCGTTTGCTTTCAATTTGTTTTCCTTCTCATTTTTCCCCATCTTCATCTGATTTTTCTTGTGCAGCGTGATATTTGTAGAAATAATATAGAGGAATTGCACATGTTTAACAAATATTAGACACTTGCCAGCTTGGGGAAAGGTGGGAGGAAGGGAGGGGGGAAATTAGAACATAGGGTTTTGTAGGGGTGAATGTTGCAAGTTATTCATGTGAAAATAAAGAGCTATAATTAAAAGAAAATCTCTCACTCTTAAATTTATGTTCTCCTATTCTTAAGGGGAGACATCAGAAAACTGGAAGTGTGGTTGGTCTGATGCTAGTCTGTGGGCTGGCTGCGGGGAGTCTGGTGATAATCCACACTCGTTTTCTCCTTTTTTCTCTCTCTTGGTTTATTGGCAGACTGACATCAACTCTCAGGACTTTATTAGAAGGTAACTGGGGGGAAGGGAGACCAGATAGTGCCATAGTGGACAGAGGGCTAAGCCTGGAGCCAGGAAGACTCACTGTCCTGAGTTCAAATCTGACCTCAGATGCTTCCTGGCTGGATGGCATTTAATCCTGTTTGCCTTAGTTTCTTCATGTATAAACTGAACAGAAGAAGGAAATGGCCAACACTCCAGTAGCTTTGCCGAGAATCCCGAATGGGGTCACAAAGAATCAAACATGAGCGAAAATGACACAACAGCAGTGTTTTGCTTTTAATTTTTGGTCTTGTTGTCACTCAGGAAATTGCTCTGCACAAAGGAAGTACTTAATAAACTACACTAATCGTAGACAACTTCCCTATTTCCTCCTTCTCAAAGTTGTTTCTATTTGAGCCCTCAGAAGGTGATTTCAGGAGCTCTTCATCTTACCTCAACTGATCTCCCCTGTAGGATTTTCATCCTTTCTATGAACCCATTAAAATCTGCCCTTCCCAGATCTGGGCCATGTGTCATATTGTGCACAATTTCTTCTCATGAACTTCAAAGTGTAACAGCTGTTTCCACATCATTTCTGTACCAGCAGCGAAGTCCTCGATCTTCATGAGAATCAGATCCATAACAGAATATTCTCTCGCTGATTTCTTAGTGTTGGAAGAAAAGTTACTGTTAAAGGAATCAAGAAATTATTAGCTGCTCTGCTTTTTAAAAAGCGCTGCTTTGTAATCACTTAAACTTCCCAACTGTCCCAGAGAACCATTCCATGTTTTTTAACTTTTTTTTTAATTTATGGGAAAAACCCCAAGCATTTCCTTAACATTGTAGTACAACAAAAAATGATTGCATGTGAAACTGAAAATTTACCGTGCACAGCTTGCTATTCATTTTTGATTTTTAAGAAGATTGGGAAAAATAGAGTTTGGCAAAACTAGCTACAATATGAACGCAGTTCAACATCAGGAGGGGTTCCGTTTCTGCCATCCAGCCCCCCACTTCTGCTTAAAAGGGTGGGGGGAGTACGCTTCTGATTCAGGAGCCAACCCCCTGGGGGCCTGTCCACGAAGGGCGCCACTGCCCCGAAGACGGCGGCTCCTCTGCACCCAAGCAGAGGGATCGGTGCCGGGGGCTTGCCTTTTAGGTCTCCCTTCACCGAACAGCAGCAATATGAAGGAGAATTCAAATAGCCATGAGATCTCCTGAAGGTTCGGCTCCCAGGCAGCCCCCACTGGGGCTCCCTGGCTCTCCTGCGGAACCCGGACCCCCGGCCCTCAGGCCTCCCCTTCCTCAGGATGCCAGCCTCTTGAGAGCAGGGGCCACCACACTGGCTCTGTGCGTGTCCCTGGCGCCTCGCACAGTGCCCAATACACGTGGGAGCCTGATGGTCCTGGTCTCCTTGGCCAAAGACTGCCCCGACTCTGCAATTCCTGTCGTGGGCTCAGAGCTTCCTATTACTCCTCCTCCCTCCCCTCTGAGGTTCCGTCCGGGCTCAGGGGGCCTCCCTCTCCAGGTCCCCCCTCTCCTTCCCTGGTGACAGGTCTGTCTGTCCTGGCAGCCCCGAACCCCCTCAATCTGTACAGCCCCCGGACCTACCCCCCGGCCTGGGATGGAGGCCACAGATTCAGTGACCAGGGCTCTGCCATTCTTCTGGGCCCACCTGCTCCAAAGGCCTGGGTCTGGGGCCCTGTCTGTTCTGTGCTGGGGGACCGGCCCTCCCAGGGTGGGATGCCCCCACCCTCCCCTCCCCATTCCAGTTCTTCCACCTCGTCAGCCATGCTTTGGACCCTGGGAGCCAACGGCTCTCGCCCAGCCTTCCTGCCAGGCTGGCCCCGAAAGTGGGGGGATTACAAGCCCTCATCGTTGTCACAAGGGACAGGGCCAGCGGCTCCCACCTGGGAGCTCCTCCCAGAGGCCACCTGTGCATTCCCAGGGGGCCGAGTGTTTGTCACCAGGTCCCTGCCCTAATCCCCATTGTTGTGTGATTAAGCCCTGAAGCAGGATTCCAGGAAGGCTTAACAACAGGGGGAAAGGCCCCGGGTCCGGCTGCCAGGGGAAGGGCCGGCTCTGGCAGCCCAGCCTCTGAGCTCGCACATTTAGACAAGGGAAGCCCCAGGTCCCTGGCTTCCTGGGATAAAAAAGGCCATTTACTGCTTCCTCTCTCCCCATAGGAGAGGTTTCTGAGTGCAGAGTCAGGAGGAAATACAGACATGGGGGTGCAGACCCAGGGGGTGGGCCCTTGGAGTCGGTGCCGAGTTCCAGTCCTGCCTCAAGCTGCAAGTGTGATCTTGGCCCAGTCACTTAACATCAATCAGTTGTTAAAAAAAAAATGGGGGCAATAAGGGCAAGTCCCCAACTGAGAACCAGAAGGGGCCCATCCCGTGCTAGCTGATGCTGCTGTTATTGCCAGGAAGGCCTCGGGGACTGACAAAACCCACCCAAACCAGAAGCCCCGTATCCCCCCCAACCCTGTGGGAGCCCCCTCAGCCTCGCCCACTCCGTGGAACCTTCCTCCTGGCTTATGTGGGCAGAGGGAGGGTCAGGGGGCACCTGCGGGCCGAGGGCCGCAATGAGAAATGTGGCTCCTCCCGTTGTCCTGAGACCCCGCCCCATTCAGGGAACTTTTCCCAGGGGATCACCCCCCCCAGCCCTGCCCTCCCCTCCTGCAGAGAATAAGCAACTGCTTCTGCTTCCCAGAAGAGCAGCCTCTCCCCTGCTTCTGATCTCACCTTCCTGCGCCCAGGCTTGCTTTGTCTTTTCTCTGCCCAGACCAGATGATGGACAGTCAGGACTGTCCTGTGATAGCCCAGACCCTATAGAGCAGAGGCCGTCTGTGGCAGCAGAGCGGAGGCTGTCCATGGCACTATGGCTCTAGAACGGAGGCTGTCCGTGGCACCAGAGCGGAGGCTGTCCATGGCACTATAGCTCTAGAACGGAGGCTGTCCATGGTACCAGAGCGGAGGCTGTCCATGGCACTATAGCTCTAGAACGGAGGCTGTCCATGGCACTATAGCTCTAGAACAGAGGCTGTCCATGGCACTATAGCTCTAGAACGGAGGCTGTCCGTGGCACCAGAGCGGAGGCTGTCCATGGCACTATAGCTCTAGAACGGAGGCTGTCCATGGCACTAAAGCTCTAGAACAGAGGCTGTCCATGGCATCAGAGCGGAGGCTGTCCGTGGTACCATGGCTCTAGAATGGAGGCCATTTGTGGCACCAGAGCGGAGGCTGCCTCTGGCTCCAGAGCAGAGGCCGTCCAAGAAGCTGCTTGGACAGATGTAGGGGGACAACTTGCTCTTTCTTCACCAGGCACTAATTAAGCCCTTTTATATTCAGAGCCTAATGCTAGGACTGGGGGTACCAAAGTCAGTCCCCCTTTGTGCCCTCAGTAACTGCCGGGGGCTGATGCTGAGATGGGGAGCAGTGAAAGGGGCTGCTCTGGCCGGGGACCCAGAAGGCTTGAGGAGCAGCAGCTCCCTCTGCCCCGGAGGGCGGAGGCTCCCGGGCCATGGCCAGGAAAGCTCTGCAGGGAGTGAGGCTCTGGGACTCCCAGTGTTGCAGGCGTCGGGGTGGCCGATGACATGGAGTGGGGGGCGGTGACTGACCCAGTCCCTGCTAAAAAGGAACGGCTCCTTCTTGGGGGGAGAGCCTGCAGCCCTCGTGTTCCCCCGGCCCGGCCCCCACTTCCCAGGCCCTCTGGGTCCGAGCACGGGCTGCCAGGGTTGGAACCCACGGCGCACACGCCCCAGGACTTTCTGCTCCTTGCAGCTGCTCGGCCCGGCCCTTTTCCACAGGACAAACAGGGCCCGGGCAGCCGCTGTCCCGGACTCCCAGGGCCGGCCCAGCATTGTTTGCCTTTGAGATTTGTGGGTGTTTGCCCCCGGGAAGGCTAGAAAGCAGAAGGCACGGGAGCGAGCAGGATGCCCACGGACGAGGGCTCCGCCGGGCAGGCCCCCCTGGGGTCAGCTCAGAGAGGGAGCCAGGGGGCTTCCCAACACCCCCCAGGCCCCTGCTGTGGGCAAGCCAGGCCTGGAGCCTCTGACAGCCTTTCCTGCACCAGGGATGGGCAAGACCTTGTGGGGAGGCAGTTAGCAGGGGCCAGCCAAGAGTCTGAAGGCACATGTGGAGAAGACGAGGAGGCCGGGCCAGAGGAGGCCAGAGGAGGCCAGGGGAGGTGGGATCACGTCCAGTCCAAAAACCCTACTCCCGGCCTACCCAGCCTGCCCGGCCCTGATGGGAATCTGGTCAAGGAGATGGATGGACTTTTTCTCTTATATCTCTCTGTCTCTGTTTCTGTCTCTCTTTCTCTGTCTCTTATTTTCTCTCTTTCTCTCCCTTTTCTTCCCTCCCTCCTCCCCTCCCTCCTCCCTTCTCCTCTGTCTCTCTCTCTCTCCCTCCCTCTCCTATCTCTCCCTCCCTCCTCCCTTCCCTCCTCCCCTCTCCTCTCTGTCTATGTCTCTCTCCCTCCCTCCCTCCTCCCCTCCCTCTCCCTTCTCCTTTCTGCCCCTCGCATATGAACATCCTGTAGACTCCTCTCCCCATGATCTTTCTTGGCCTTTCCCTGCCACGGCTACACGAAGTCTCCTTTGCTCTCCAGCAGCTGAATTTGTCCTCGCCCGCCCCAAACCTGCCTGGCATCTGCCAAGCCGCAGCGGGCACTGCCCCAAAGGTGGGGGGAGACGGTCTGACTCGCCCAGCTCTGCCCTGCGTCCTCCCCTTTCCCTCGGTCCCGCGGCCTCATCCCCCATCTCATTTCTTGGGTTCCAATTCACAGCCTCGAAGGTGAAGCTCTCCCAGAGGGCAACGGGAGGCGCACGGCGAAGGTGGGGCAGCCTTCCAGAAGAGGGGGCTCCGGGCAGGAGAAGACTCGGAAGGCCTCTGACCTCCTGGCTGGTGGGTCCCACGGGAGGGGTTGCCCTCCACCCCAAAGGAGAGTTTTTTGAGAAGCTTGGCAAGGGCGCAGCTCCTTCCTGCCCACTCCCCAGCCCTGGGGGATGGACGGTGCCCTCCCTCTCTTTGCGTCCCCAGGCCTGGCAAACAGTAGGCATTTAATAAGTGCTTTCCGAATTGGGTTGGGCCCTGGGTGAGGGCCCTCTAGTGGCAGCAGGTAGGAAGCTCCTCCTCTGGCCGTCAGGGACCAAGGCCTGGTGGCCGGGAGATCCTGGGCCAAGGAGAGAGTGGTCGGAGACGTCACCTGAGCTTGCTCCTCCCCAAGGGTAAGAGATACAAAAACCAGGCGCTGAGAGTGTCCAGAAGGGTCTGTGTCTCCCCTGGATGCCCTGACATCTTTTCTTCCCCGTGGAGCCCCTTGGATGCCCGCTGAGGGCACAGGCAGGCACCTCCTCAAAGCTGGGAGCAGCCCGGCACAGGGGGACGCTGCAGGGGCTCCTCGTGCCGGAGGCCGAGTCCGCACAGGACCCCACGCCCAAGGCCCACAGTGAAAGGGACAGACGTCGGCCAGTCCCCCCGCAGCCCCTTGGGCCCTGTCTTCCCCATATGTGGGGGACATAGCGACCTCGAGGAAACGTGCCCTCGGCCTGAGGGCCGGGCATGGGGCGTGGCACCGAGTCCTTGCCCAGAGACCCTGGAGACCCCGGGCCCCGCGCCTGGCCAGACCAGGGGGCAGCGCCGGGCCGCCCGTTTTAGGGATGCCCCGGGGGGCGCTGCATCTGACTGGCATCTTTGCCTCTCTCTCAACAGGAGGGGTCCAGGAGCTGGCACTCAACGGGTGCCCCAAAGGGCTGAGGGGCCGTAGGGCTCCAGGGCGCTGAGCAAGCACTTACTGGGAACACGTGAGGAGGAAAAGCCGGCGTTCTTGGGGGGAAGATGAGTAAAGGGGAGCTGCAAGGGGGCAGCCCGGGGTGAGGGAAGAGAATCCCCGAGATGCCAGTGCCTGCTCTCCTCAGGAGCTGGATTCTGCCACGGGCCCCCTCAGGATTTCAGGAGCATCTGGGCTAGGAGCCGCAGGATACAGGGGGCACGAGATGCGGGGGGACATGAGATGCAGGGGGGGCCGCGAGATGCAGGGGGGGCCGTGAGATGCAGGGGGGCACGGGATGCAGGGGGGCACGAGATGCGGGGGGGCACGAGATGCGGGGGGGCCGCGAGATGCAGGGGGGCACGAGATGCAGGGGGGGCCGCGAGATGCAGGGGGGGAACGAGATGCAGGGGGGCCACGAGATGCAGGGGGGGCCGTGAGATGCAGGGGGGCACGAGATGCAGGGGGGGCCGCGAGATGCAGAGGGGGCACGAGATGCAGGGGGGGCCGTGAGATGCAGGGGGGCACGAGATGCAGGGGGGGCCGTGGGATGCAGGGGGGGCACGAGATGCAGGGGGGGCCGTGGGATGCAGGGGGGCCCTTCCCTTAGGGAGCCACGGGAGAGTGATCCCACAGGCCAGCACAGAGCCCACGACCAGCCAGAGCAAGGTGCAGCCCCGGCAGGATTCCGGCCCGGAGCCTTGGGGGCCCTGGGCGAGGCTGCTCTGGGCCGTCCTGTCCCTGGGGGAGAGGGGACAGCGTGGTTGGGCTCGCGCCACCCCTGGCCCTGCCCCCGATACCCCGACACAAAGAGTCCGACACCGTCTCTCTGCACAGTTTTATTAATCAAGAGTAAAAAGAGTTGGACAAGATCAGTCTCCACAGAAAATAAATATCTCTTGTAAGCAGTGGAAGGGACAGCTGAGAGAGCCCGAGATTCGGGGCCGGCAGAGGGCGGGGGTGGGCGGCGCTCAGCTCCTGGACCGCGGCAGGGCCCGGCGCGAGCGGCTCTGGGGGCCCTTCTTGCCCCTCGTCAGGGGGACGTCGCAGACGGTGTCCTGGCACCCGCAGCTCTCGATGTAGGTGAACTCGTGGGCCAGCGAGCCCCCTCCCTCGCAGTCCAGGTCCACCACCCTCCGGCTGGTCTTCATCTCCTTGCAGCAGGAGCAGCGGTGGTCCATGCTCTGCGCCTCTTCCGAGTACCTGGGGGGGAGACGCCGAGGGGGGAGATGCCGAGGGGGGGAGACGCCGAGGGGGAGAGACGCCGAGGGGGGGAGACCAAAGGCTGGTCCCTTTCCCTTCCCGGGTGGGGGCAGGGGGCTGGTGGCCCCCTCTCCGGGCCAGCCCTGGCCCACCAAAGCCCCCCCACCAAAGGGCTCTCACAGAGGGAGCCCACCAGCTGGGCCCAAGGCTGCCCCCCCCAATCCGCAGTCCCGCCACTGACCTGGCAAACGTTCCACAGGCTCCGGCGCAGTGATTGATCAGCATTTCCTTCCTACATTTCCCCACAGAAATCACCTCCCGGCTGGGCACGGTGGAGCAGGGCATCCTGGTCTCGTTGCGGTACGTGCCTTGTGGGGAGGGGAGGAGGAAGGAGAGAGGAGCACTCAGAAAGGTGGAACGTGTGGCTTCTCCATCCTCCCCGAGCACCAGCATCTCCCCGGCACCGAGATCCGGGTCCCTGCTTCTGAACGGCCCCAGCTAAACCCTGGCCCGAAGCGGGCCCCCTGCACATGGGGCCTAGGCCCACGGAAGTTCCTTTAATGTTTGTGGGAGAGAGGCAGGGAGGGAAGAAGGGAGAGACAGAGGGAGGGAGGGAGAGAAGGAGGGAGGGAGGAATAAAATAGGAGATGGTGGCTTCCAAGGGTGAGAGACTCATTTGGTCCCCAGAGGAAGGACATGGAGTCCCGGTCCCCTCCTGTCCCGGGTCCCCTCCGATCGCTTTCTCTACAATTCCTCCAAGTGGCTCCGGAATAGAGGGGTACAAGAGCCCCTCTCAGCCCCCCCTTGTGCCCCCGGCCACTCTGGCAGGGGCAGGCTCCTTGAGACAAACAGGAGCTGGTACTCACATGTCTTGCAACAGCCGTTATCCATCAGCTTAATTGTGCCCTAGGAAAGAGAGAAGCCCTCCCTGAGTCTCCAAAGAACTGGGATAGGGGCCCCATTTCTGTGCCTTAAGCAGTCAGAGGATGGCAGGGGTTCTTTACCCGGGGGGGAAGGAACATGGGAGCCACGGCATGTAAAGGAAGAATGAGGCTCATTCTGCTCGACCCTAGAGGACAGTGCAGGAGCAGGGGGGCGGCAGCCTGACCGTCCTCCTCCTAGAGCCATCCCTGCCCGCAGGGGCCTCCGAGACTAGTGGCGCCCCTCGGGGCCATTTCTGGGGCAGGGGCTGACTGGGCCCAAGGCCCCCAAGGCCCTTCTGGTGCCGAGATTCTGAGAGGGTTCAGTGAGGGCGAGACCGAGCAGAGCAGGGTCAGCTCCTCCGAGCCGGGATTCTCCCGCGAGCATCCCCAGCTGGGCTGAGGCTCCTGCGGCCTCCCTGCGGCCTCCCTCCTGCCCGCCCGCCAAAGCGAGCCCCGGGGAAGGGGCCACTCACAGGCTGGCAGGAGCCCAAGTCCAGGTCAGGACAAGTGATTTCGGAGACAGAGGAGATGAACTGGTCCTGGAGCTTCACACAGCTATAGATGGTGCAGTTGTCCTGAGGGTCCTTCTTCATCTCACCAGGCTGTACGGGCAGAAAGCGGGAGGAAAAGGGAGGAGAGAAGGAAAGGGGGAGGGGGGATGGGAGAAATGGAGGGGGAGGGGAGAGGGGAGGGGGGATGGGAGAAATGGAGGGAAAGGGGGAGGGACAGAGGGAAGGGGAGGGATATAGAGCCGGGGAGAGAAGGGACAGGAGGTGGAAGGAAAGAAGGGGAGGGGACAAAGAAGGGACAGGAGAGGGACAGAGAAACAGGGGAGAAGGAAAGGAGAGAAGGGAGAGGAGGATAGGGTGGGATGGGAGGAAAAAGGAAGGGAAGAAATAGAAGGGAGGGAAAGGGGGACGGGCAGAGGGGAGGAGAGGAGGTTAGGGCAGAGATCCAGTCTGTCCCAAGCTTTGTCTCTCAGCATCCCCCTCTACTTCGGAGTTTTCCTCGCCCGTTTTCCAAGCCCACGACAACGGGTTCCGGGGCGTCCACACTGACCTTGAGAAGCATGAGGCTGCCAGTCTGGTGCATCACACAGTGGGTCTGCTCGCACTTGGGGCAGCATTGGCCTGGCACCTTCACGAGTTCAAAGCCCTAGGAAAGGCCCAACACAGAGCGTGGGGATGTGGCCCCCCAGCCTGGCGCGGGCCCCCCTAAGTCCAGGCTCCCAGGGCAAGCAGAGGCACAGGGCCAGGCCTGCTCCCCCAGAAAGGCCCCGGGACACGGCAGGAGAGCCCCGCAGGGCGGGCAGCCCCCCTCCCCCGCAGGCACTCACGGGCTTGCAGGAGATGTTGCAGGGCACGTGGTTGCAGGAGATGATGTTCAGCTGAGTGGAGGAGTTGACCCTCTCTGTGCAAACACACTCCTGGCATTTATCGGAGTACACTGGAGAGCCGGGCTGTGAGGGCAAGAAGGAAAGAGGGAGGCAGGGAGGGAGGAGACAGAGACAGAGAGAGGGGGCTGTGAGTGGCTGGGAGGGGGCAGAATGCCCGGGGCCCATCCAGAGGCTGGGGGACGGTCAGAAGCTGGGCCCCACCTGGAACCACACCTGGCCCACTCAAGCCAAGGCCGGGGCTCCAGGGAACTCGCCTCTCCTGCTAAGCTCACAGGCCCCACTCCCCCGCGCCCTGCTCCCCTCCCAGTGCCCCCCCCCGCCATGTTCCGGGAGACTGCAGAGCTCACCTTGTATTCAGCTCCATCCAGGACGCAAACGCCCTTGGCCTCTGGGAAGAAGGAAGGAAAAGAGGCGTTGGGCACCTTCAGAATGCGGGCTTCCGGGCCCCTGCCCCCCATGGGCCCCCCATGCCCCTCCTCGTAGCCAAGAACTCCTCCCAATCAGGTCTAGAAAGAACCTGCCCCCAGGTTCTGGGAAGGGCTGTTGGGACTCAGGCAGCTCCCAGTCCTTTGTCTCCAAACCAGTGCCCAGTGGGTGCCGCTGGCCCGGAGGCCTCTGTCCGGAGCATCTGGCCTGGACCTCCCCTCTGCCTCCCCAGGGCCAAGCTCTCACAGGTTTTTGTCTCCAGGTCACTAGCAGGGAGCCCAGCCCAGCAAGTATCAGGGAGCGTTGTGTGGAAATACCCCAAAAGTCCAGTTGTTACAAGAGGGGAAGGAGAGGGGTCACCGGGCCGCCCCCTGCAGCCTTGGGTCATTGGGCAGCTCCCCACAGGGGCCACGGCCCCCCACGGACCACCAGGTGCCCCAGCTCCCGCCCGGCCCTTCCCTGGAGGCCGAGCCCACCCCGCCTGGCCTCGGGCAGCTGCTATGGCCAGCCCGGCAGTGAAGCAGCCCAGGGGGGTCCCCGGGTCCTGGAGGGCGGGACTTACCGCAGGTGTGGACGGGGCAGCACTTGCCAGGGACGATCTGGGTCTTTAACTCGAATCCCAGCTTACACTCGGGCAGCTCGGTTCTGCACAGGCTCGTGTTGCACTCTGTGAGAACAAAGGAGGACACGGTCTGGGTAGGCAGGGGCAGGGAGCTGGCCTGGGGCCGCTGACCTCCGCCCGGCAGAACCACAGGGCTGAGCTGGTCCTAAGGGGAGCCTCGGGCTGAGCCTGGCTCAGGACAAGCCGCCTGACATCGGGGAGCCAGTGGGCACAGAGTGGGGGCCACGAGGTTTGGGTCTGAGTGAGGCTCATGGCCTCTCCCCTCCGGCCCTTGGCTCAGCCAGGCACTTCTGGGGGTCCGAGAGCAGGGGAATCACATGAATGTGCCACCAGCAGCCCTGGAGGAAGGTGCCAGGTTCAAGTCCTGACCGAGAGCCTTTCCCCTGTGAGCCCAGCATCCTTCTCTGTAGAATGGGGACAAGGCTAGGCGGGTTTGCAGAACAAGCTTTTATTGGGGGCTCCCCCGGGAAGGGTTCCAGGAAGTGGAGCCCATCCCCAGGACCCGAGGGAGGGACCACAGCCACCCGGCCCAGCCCCCCTTACTGCAGTAGGTCCGGTTGCAGCAGGTGTCGATGGGGTCCACCTCGATGACCGGGTACGTGCCCTCCTCTAGGCACTGCTGAGGCTCTGTCTGGGCACAGTGTTTCTCCTCGCACACAATGCCGCTGCCTCCCTCCAGGCAGATACAGTTCTTGCAGTCAAACTCGAAGCGCTCCCCAAACTAGCAGGGCAAAAAAGGCAGAGGGGATGAGAGAGGGGGAAGGTGGGGGGGGGGACCCGGGGGTGAGGAGAGATCCTGGCAGGGTTCCCCACTTCCCTGGGGGCACAGAGCCTGCCAATCGGCTCCTGCAGCCAGGAGGCTGACTGCTCTATGGGCAAGGGGCCCCATTGCCAGCCTGAGCCTGCCAGCCAAATCAAAGCCAGCTTTGATCTCCTCAATGGAAAACCACCTCCAGCTCAGCCTCCCAAGATCCCTCTGACCAGAGAGAAGGGAAGAAGCAGGAGAAGACCCCTGGCCCACCCGCTCCGGCTGTGGGCTTCCTCTGCCCGCAGACCCCAAGACCTAGTGCCAGGCCACAGGAGACAGCCGGGGCTCAGCACTCTCAGAAAAGAGACATCTCTTCCCCTTTAAGAGGATGAGATGCCAGGTTTGCCCAAGAGACTGAGTGCCAATGCCCCAGCGTGGCCAAAGACTCTGGTTTCTGTGGCCTTTCCCAGACTTCTGGGGGTCCCAGCTGCCCCACTGTGCCCACACCCCAAGCCTTCCACAAGAGCACCCAGGACACGGAGTTCAGACAGACCTCTCTGGGCACGTTGTCCGGTCCCACACAGCCTGGGGAGAAAGAAAAAGGTCATAGGAGTGGGGACATTCAGGGTCGCGGCCCCCGCAAGCCTGCCCCTCGAAAGCCAGTCCAACCTACCACAGGTCTGCACACAGACGTCGACGCCGGGGGCAAAGGTGATGGTGCCCTCAGGACAGAAGCAGCCTTCCATGGTCCGGTTGTCCGAGGGCTCATCCGGGCTGCAAGAAGAGGGACGGAGAGGTCAGACTGGGCTCCCTGCCTTTGGCCTTCTCTCCGCAGACTTCCTGCCTTCCAGGGCAGCATCCTGAGAGGTCCGGCCATGAGCACAAGCTTGGCGGGTATTGGAGCTTTCAGAGAGGCTTTTGGGGAGCCGGTGGAGGCGGGAGCCGGCAGAGGTGGGGAGCCAGCAGCCCCGGGCAGGTGGGCCTGGGAGCCGAGCTCTGGCTGCTGGCACCGGTACCAGAAGGAAGGAAGGAAGGTCAGAGGGCAGGGAGGTGAGGCCGAGGAGGGACCCCTCACCTGGACTGGCAGGTTGGCTCCTTGGCAGGTCCACAAGCCTTGTACTCCCGGTGGGCTGGACACGTCACCGCTGGGGACAGAAACAAACCCAGTGAGAGTGATGTCCCAAAGCGGGACAGCCTCTGATGGGGGAGCCCTAGTGGGGGAGCCTCAGCACAAGTCCCAGTGGGAGCCTCAGCAGGACCCTCAGCAGGAGCCCCAGTGGGAGCCTCAGCAGGACCCTCAGCAGGAGCCCCAGAGGGAGCCTCAGCAGGACCCTCAGCAGGAGCCTCAGCAGGAGCCCCAGAGCTCAGCCCCGACTGCGGCCGTAGCCCTACTCACCGCAGAGCCCGCCGGTGTGCTCTCGCCAGTTAACGCAGACGCCCTCGTGCGCGCAGAGGGCTGCGTAGGTCTGCAGACTGGCACACTCCATGCCAGAGTCAGGCACGAAGCAGCTGTCAAAGATGCAGGCATCGTAGTAGTGCTGGGGTGGGGCATATTTGTGGCACTCAGCAAACAGACTGGAGGGAGAAACAGAGGCAGCTCATCAGTGTGCCCGCTCTGCCTCGGGCACATCCACCAGCTACCCCAAGGCCACACCCAAGTGTGGTCCTCCGGGCACAGGTGCCCACCCCAGACTGGCACTGCCGGGCACATCATGCTCAGGGCTCTAGGGGGCCAGCAGACAGCCTGGTGGACTCGCCTCCCCGAGGAATGAGGACACCTTTGGGACACCCCAGGTGAATGAGCTGGACCTGGGGGAAAGTGATACTGGAAGAGAGGGGGAAAGGAGATCTGACAGGGAAGAGCCTGGGACTTCTTCCCTGACTGAGGCTGCCGAGCAGCTGGGAGGGTCCCCAGGGCATGTGGGCCTGTGCCAGCCCTTTGCTGGCTCCCTGGCTGACCACCTACAGCTGCGCCCACACTGACGCTGAGGCCTCGAGCCCCCGACATTGATGGTTGGTCCTCAGAGGGAGAGAAGGGAGAAGGTGGGCCTGGGCGTCATAGGGTCGGGGTGTCAGGGTACCTGCCCTTGATGAGCTCACAGAGAGGCGAGGGGTTACAGCCTGGGAGAGGGGTCGCCATGCCGGGCTTGGTAACGGAGGGAGCTTTGGTGGTGAAGCTGGAGTGGGGGCAGTGCGGTTTCGAGGGGTCATTGACCACCCACTCATCGGCCATGATCTCGCAGTCGGAGATGACCTCTCCACTGGGCAGCATGCAGTCATCGGCTGTGTTGTTGGTGCAGGTGCCTGGGAGAGAGGAAGGTCCTTCAGGACTTCGGAGCCAGGGCCCAGGGCCTGCAGCTCCTCCCCAGGTGCCCCCTGGTCCTTTGGGGATCCCCTGGGGCCCAGAGCCTGAGTCCTGGCCATCCCAAGGTTCTGCTCAGCGAACGTCTGCACAGGTCTATGGTGGGGACCACTTGGAGGCAGCGGGATGTGAAGCAGCTCTTGGGGCACAGGGCAGAGCACTGGGATCTGGGGTGTCCACCGGGCAAGACACAAGCTGTCGGCCCGCTGGCTCAAGTCTCCACGGGGAGTGTTTGTCCCTGAGCCTGCCTCCCTACAGAATCCCAACAGGTTCGCACCAAAGGCTGGGCAGGGACTGAGGCTGACCCGAGACCTTGGAGTAGAAAGCAAGAGTGATCTCTCTCTCTCTCTCACACACACACACACTCACAATCACACACACTCACTCACACACACATACATACATACATACACACACTCACACACACATTCACGTGAGCACAAGTGCACACGTACACACACACAGACCCAGACTGCACTCTTGGGGCTGGGAGAGAACGCAGAAGTTCAGCCCTACTGAGAGGAGGAGGAACCCAGTCCTCCCCAACAGCCGCTTCCACCCCGGGGGGCTCCCGAGGCTCAGGACAGAATCCTTACCACACTGGCCTTTGGTGTTGTTGCCAAATTTGTTGAAAGGCATCTTGATGGAAAAGGAAAGGCCGTTGTAGGACACCAGGACGCCGAGCTCCCGGATTTCCACCACGTAATTAATGCCGGCCTCATAGACCTCGAGGCCGTACTTCCGATAAGGCAGTGCTACGGCCTGCTTGTTCACCAGCACCTGCAGCGCAGAGAGGGGTCGGTCGGGGGGCTGAACTCCCCGAGCAGCTGGGGGCAGGGGGCAGGGGGAGGCGGGACACCTCCACTTCTTAGAACCCCGAATTCCTTTGGGACTCAGCTCAAAATCCCCCCTCCTGTGCCGCCATCCCCATAGCCTAGTGCCTTCGCTCCCCTAGGACACTCTGTCTCCACTCTGTGTGAATCTTGCATATATTGTTTCATACGGACCTTGTGTGGATGTGCTGTCGTGGATCTCATGTATACCTAGTTATTGTATGTTTTCTTCCCCAGTAAAATGTGAGTTCTCGAGGACGGGGCTCACCTTCCTCTCTCTAAGCATCCCTGACACTCGGCACAATGCCTGGCTCGTGCCAAGTCCCTCCTGAATGTTTGCTGATCGATCGAGAGTCCCTTGCTCAGTGCCCCCCCCCCGCCCCTTGCTTTGGGCAGTGCCCTGTGGTTCAAAGCGCCAGACATAGGCAAGCTGAGCCACTCGACAGCGCACCTGGACCTTCATGGGGGCCATGTTGATGGTCTTGATGAGAACCTCCTGGGTCTCGTGCCTCACGATGAGGGTGCGTGGGCAGGACACCTTGTCATTGACGTCACAGTGGTAGTTGTCGATGTAAATGCCAAAATTGTCCACAGTGGGAGAGATCTCTTCCACAAGCACATAGGTGCAGTTTCCCTGGTAGCTGTAGTACAGCCCGTCAAAGGTGGTGTAGTGGGGGTCTCCCCAGCCGGTACAGTAACCTGGAAGAGCAGCACTTACCCTGAGCTGGGCCCTGGGTGGGGATCCCCAAATCCCCCCTTGGAGAAGGGGGAAGGAGGTCCCCAAATCCCGCCTTGGAGAAGAGGCATTAGGCGCCATTTGCATATGAGGTGGCTGGCTTAGGCCCCTGTCCTGAGAATTCCGGTGCCCAAATTTCCCAAAGGAGCTGCCCGGTCACCTAAGCTCCCGAGGGACCCTCGAGATTTCACTTTCTTTCTTTTAGTCCAGCACCTGGGACAGTTCCCGACACTCTTTGTCAATGGCTGCTGAATTGAATGAGACTCTCCCTGCCCTGCAGCAGCCCCCATCACTCTCTTCTGGGTCACAAGAGGTGAAAGCCCCCCCCCCAGAAGAAGCAGAGGGTACAGTGGATGCAGGAAGGGGCCGGCTACTTACAGTCACACTCCCAGTGGCCACAGCAGCCATCGGGGTCCAGGACCCACACGGGGTTGAGGCCGTTGCTGCACACTGGCTTGGGGGGTGGGTCGCACACCTTCTCAAAAATCTCCACTGTGTTGTCATGCTTGCACACGGCCATGGTACAGTTACACAGCCACCAGGTCTCGTTCTCCTACGACCACAGGAGTGGCAAGGAAAGAAAAGATCAGCTAAGCTATAGCTGCCACCAGCCTAGTTCTGTCCCTGACACGCCACGAGACTTAGAAAATGATCCCTTCTCCTCTCTGGGCACCTTGTACAATGTGGAAGAAATGGCCCTGACCATGAGAACAGTACTGAGCCGGAGTCCCTTTCTGCCCCTTCATTTTCCCATCTGCCAAATGGCACTAACAATCCTAATAACTAGTATCACTGATCCTTAGGGATGTGGTAAGACAACTATGGTCTTCCTGTGCTTGTTAGCAGTGATCGCCCAGCACCAGGGTGAATTCCAGGCAGTGCAGCCAGGCCTGGTGGCCCAGAGCTCTGGACCCAGAAGCCCCACACACGTGATAGAAAATTAAAACGCCCTTGGGTACAGGACACAGCACTGTGTATACCCCATAGTCTGAGGGAAGGAGGGGGAGGGATCCTTTCCATAGAATGGAGCCACATGTCTCTTTCACTGAGTAAATGAGCCTGACTCCTGAGCTTGGGCCTTTTCTGGGCCAGTTAGCTTGGAAGTGACTTGGTCACAGGCTATACCTGAGCACTCTTGTAAAAAAAATGTAAAGGCTTAATCTCACAGGTATAGATCTTACTAGTTCTACTTCTTTATGTTACAGATGGGCAAACTGAGGCCCAGAGGAAGAGACTAGTTGAACTCGCTCATGAAGGAACTGGGAGACCCAAATCTATTCCCATGCCCAGAGGAAACAGGACTTAGTTGGTGAAGCAGGGGCTTTATCTTTGGATATAGAGACGACAAGTCTCCAGGAACTCTTCCAGGGGCTGGGAGCAGTAGTCGTGTGGGCAAGTGGACTGGTCCTTAGCAAGGGCAGCCACAGACCTGCCGTGGTGGCACAAAGTCGGGGCAGCCTGGAGAGGGTGTTGTCTTAGGTGGGGTCGGCTCCGATGGGGTTGGCTTCGATGGGGTTGCTGGGGAGGTTGGCCTGGGGCTCTGTGTGGGCTGAGGTGTTGAAGGGCAGGACCAGTTGAAGATTTCAAACTTGCAGTCCAGGGAGCAGTTGACAAGATAGCAGTAGTCTCCATGTGTGCTATTGTACACTACGTCACCTGTCAAGGAAGAGAATCCTCTCCAGTGACCATGTTAAGTGGCGCAGTGGATGTGCCCAATATACAGATGGGCATAGTCACTGCACTGCACCAGAGCAGCTCCTCACCCCCACCACAGGGGCTGGCCCTTGGGGTGAGCTACCAGGGTCAAGGCTGCACAGATGCCAAACTGGTTACCAAGCAACACCTAGCATCCTCCCAAGAAGCCTTGGGGAATGAATCTGCTGTCATCGCATCTTACCTGGTCCATAATAGGTGTCATTCAAGATACAGCAGCTTATCTGGGTGGCCGTTGACATGCCGGTGCTGGTACTGATGCTCCAGGAGGGAGATGTGAGCGGGCTGGAGGTAGAGTTGGTGGAGAGCCCAGTGGTGGGGGTGGGGGTGGGGGTGGTACGGACTGTGATGGGGACGCTCACGCTGGGAGTGCTGGGGACAGGCTGGATGGGCGTCGTGATCTTGGAAAAGGTGGGCGTGGCAGTGGAAGTGGAAGGAGATGGGGTCTTGCTCGTTGTGGTCGTGGTGGTCTCTGCTACCACTGGAGTGGTGGGACCTGTGCCTAGAAACAGAGGGTTGAGAGGGCATACATTAATTCCACTGCTAAAGTCCGACCAAGGTAGGGCAGAGTTGGACTGGTTGCTGAATCTGACCAGGAGCTGGGAAGCATCAGGACATTAACTAACTGAAGGTTTTCAGCTCTGTAATTTCCTCCAATTAGCACAGGCGTGCCCCATCCTGGCCATCACGTAGAGAGCATGATCTTGGGTCTGCCTGTGTTGATCTCCCTTCCCATACATGTACACACATTACCAGCTGGAGTTTTGCGGGGCTCAGGACAGAGAGGGGCAAAGGCTTTCAAAGCAGCCATCCTCCAATGCTAAGGGCCCTAAGTATCCTCCCAAACCACCAGAGGTCCCCAAATTTCTCTGGGCCCCAAGGATTTGGATCCAGAGATTGCAGCAGATATTGGGGTCCCAAATGGCCCCAGGGAGAAGGTAACCTTTTCAGTTACCTTCCCAATACAAACATATCCCATGTTTCAAGAAAGTTTCCCTTCATAGCCACTGTGTTATGACGCAGCAGTCCCAGCTCTGTTCCCATTGGGGAAGAATAGAGCACTTCATGTGATGATCTCTCAATTAGTGGGGAATGCTTGGGGTGGTAGGCTTTTGGATCTAGGGAATGAGCTAAGGATTTGGAATTCTGACTTGAAATCTTGGCTCTTCTATTTAATACAGGTGTGAGCTTGGACAAATAAATAGCCAAAGCTCCTTGAGCCCTTTAATTTATTTTTCTCTGAGGTATTTTAAAGGAGGGGACTTGACCTTTTTTAAAGGTTGGGGGTTTGAGTTTTTATGGTGTCACCCTTCTCTAAGTTCTATAAACCTAGAATTTTTTGTCATAATAAAGGAATTCACTCGGAGGGAAGTTCAGAAACTAGTGATGAATAAATAGCTTTCCTTTGTTCTCGGAAAGTTTTGAGGATGACACTTGGCAAAGGAAGAAAAGAATCCAGTGGCCAGAAAAGAGATGAATAAGATGAAAGTAGGGTGACCTTTGAAAGAAGTCAAGTTACAGGACATAGCAATCCCTAACAGAAGACTTCACGAGAGCCTCATACTCCCAGGATTCTCCTTCCCAACTTCCTAACACTTGGCCATCCAGCCTCTACTAAAGGATCATCAATGAAGAAGAGCTCATCTCCTTTTGAAGCAGCTTATTCTACTAACTCTAATTGTTAGGAAGTTCTTCCTTATATCAAAAGTAAACGTTTGTTTGAGGCTGTATCCCCCACCCTACCTTGCTCCTGATTCTTCCTTCAAGGGTCAAATGAAATTGAGTTGATCTCTCTTCCACAGGACAATCCTTTCAATTTTGGAAGACAGTTCTCAGGTGCCCATCAAATCATTTTTCTCTCAAACTAAATCTCTCCTGAACATCCCCCAACACCTCAACTTTAATACTTTGATAGGTAGTGAATCTCATTTAAAAGCAGTGAGATAGAAATGGTGATCTGGGAAATATGATGCCTTCAACTATCAGGAATCCCAGGGCTTTTGTGTTACAAGATTTTTTTCTCTATTAAGTGAAAAATGGGGTTATTTATCCTAGAAGAACTAAAGGAAAGTCTTCTTTCCTTTATGGCTCATTTTTACCTGGAATGGGAACTGAAGTCACGATGATAGGAATGGCAGGTATAATACTTAGCATTAAGTTTTAAGATTGAGACATGGAAAAGAAAAAGGCCTGAGGAAGGTGCCTCACCTGTAGTAGTTGTTCTTGTTGGAGTTGGAGTCTCTGTTGTAGTTGTGGGAGGTGTTGGAGTCCCTACTGAAGTTGTGGATGGTGTCTCTGGGGTGGTCCGAGTTGATACTGGAACTGTGATTGTTGTCGTTGGTGTCTCTTTTGTGGTTGTGGATAAAATTGAGGTTGGAGTCTCTGACACAGTAACAGTTGGAGTTGGAGTCTTTGGGGTAGTTGTAGTTGGTGTAGCAGTGGGTATCTCTGTGATGGTGGTGGTGGTAGGGGAGGAGGATGGTGGGATCTCTGGAGGAGGGGTGGTAGTTGTGGAGTGTGGAGGGGTCTCGGTGGTGGTGGTGATGGTGGTGGTGGTGGGGGAGTAGGGTGGTGGGGTCTCTGGAGGAGGGGTGGTAGTTGTGGAGTGTGGAGGGGTCTCGGTGGTGGTGATGATGGTGGTGGTGGGGGGAGGAGGATGGTGGGATCTCCGGAGGAGGGGTGGTAGTTGTGGAGTGTGGAGGGGTCTGGTGGTGGTGGTGATGGTGGTGGTGGTGGGGGGAGGAGGATGGTGGGATCTCCGGAGGAGGGGTGGTAGTTGTGGAGTGTGGAGGGGTCTGGTGGTGGTGGTGATGGTGGTGGTGGTGGGGGAGGAGGATGGTGGGATCTCCGGAGGAGGGGTGGTAGTTGTGGAGTGTGGAGGGGTCTGGTGGTGGTGGTGATGGTGGTGGTGGTGGGGGAGGAGGATGGTGGGATCTCTGGAGGAGGGGTGGTAGTTGTGGAGTGTGGAGGGGTCTGGGTGGTGGTGGTGATGGTGGTGGTGGTGGGGGAGGAGGATGGTGGGATCTCCGGAGGAGGGGTGGTAGTTGTGGAGTGTGGAGGGGTCTGGGTGGTGGTGGTGATGGTGGTGGTGGTGGGGGAGGAGGATGGTGGGATCTCCGGAGGAGGGGTGGTAGTTGTGGAGTGTGGAGGGGTCTGGGTGGTGGTGGTGATGGTGGTGGTGGTGGGGGAGGAGGATGGTGGGATCTCTGGAGGAGGGGTGTAGTTGTGGAGTGTGGAGGGGTCTCGGTGGTGGGGGAGGAGGATGGTGGGATCTCCGGAGGAGGGGTGGTAGTTGTGGAGTGTGGAGGGGTCTGGTGGTGGTGGTGTGGTGATGGTGGTGGTGGTGGGGGAGGAGGATGGTGGGATCTCCGGAGGAGGGGTGGTAGTTGTGGAGTGTGGAGGGGTCTCGGTGGTGGTGGTGATGGTGGTGGTGGTGGGGGAGGAGGATGGTGGGATCTCTGGAGGAGGGGTGGTAGTTGTGGAGTGTGGAGGGGTCTGGGTGGTGGTGGTGATGGTGGTGGTGGTGGGGGAGGAGGATGGTGGGATCTCCGGAGGAGGGGTGGTAGTTGTGGAGTGTGGAGGGGTCTGGGTGGTGGTGGTGATGGTGGTGGTGGTGGGGGAGGAGGATGGTGGGATCTCGGAGGAGGGGTGGTAGTTGTGGAGTGTGGAGGGGTCTGGGTGGTGGTGGTGATGGTGGTGGTGGTGGGGGAGGAGGATGGTGGGATCTCCGGAGGAGGGGTGGTAGTTGTGGAGTGTGGAGGGGTCTGGGTGGTGGTGGTGATGGTGGTGGTGGTGGGGGAGGAGGATGGTGGGATCTCTGGAGGAGGGGTGGTAGTTGTGGAGTGTGGAGGGGTCTGGGTGGTGGTGGTGATGGTGGTGGTGGTGGGGGAGGAGGATGGTGGGATCTCGGAGGAGGGGTGGTAGTTGTGGAGTGTGGAGGGGTCTCGGTGGTGGTGGTGGGGGAGGAGGATGGTGGGATCTCGGAGGAGGGGTGGTAGTTGTGGAGTGTGGAGGGGTCTCGGTGGTGGTGGTGATGGTGGTGGTGGTGGGGGAGGAGGATGGTGGGATCTCTGGAGGAGGGGTGGTAGTTGTGGAGTGTGGAGGGGTCTGGGTGGTGGTGGTGATGGTGGTGGTGGTGGGGGAGGAGGATGGTGGGATCTCTGGAGGAGGGGTGGTAGTTGTGGAGTGTGGAGGGGTCTGGGTGGTGGTGGTGATGGTGGTGGTGGTGGGGGAGGAGGATGGTGGGATCTCTGGAGGAGGGGTGATAGTTGTGGAGTGTGGAGGGGTCTCGGTGGTGGTGGTGATGGTGGTGGTGGTGGGAGAGGAGGATGGTGGGATCTCCGGAGGAGGGGTGGTAGTTGTGGAGTGTGGAGGGGTCTGGGTGGTGGTGGTGATGGTGGTGGTGGTGGTGGGGGGGAGGAGGATGGTGGGATCTCCGGAGGAGGGGTGGTAGTTGTGGAGTGTGGAGGGGTCTGGGTGGTGGTGGTGATGGTGGTGGTGGTGGGGGAGGAGGATGGTGGGATCTCTGGAGGAGGGGTGGTAGTTGTGGAGTGTGGAGGGGTCTCAGGGGTGGTGGTGATGGTGGTGGTGGTGGGGGAGGAGGATGGTGGGATCTCTGGAGGAGGGGTGGTAGTTGTGGAGTGTGGAGGGGTCTGGGTGGTGGTGGTGATGGTGGTGGTGGGGGGGAGGAGGATGGTGGGATCTCTGGAGGAGGGGTGGTAGTTGTGGAGTGTGGAGGGGTCTGGGTGGTGGTGGTGATGGTGGTGGTGGTGGGGGAGGAGGATGGTGGGATCTCTGGAGGAGGGGTGGTAGTTGTGGAGTGTGCAGGGGTCTCGGTGGTGGTGGTGATGGTGGTGGTGGTGGGGGAGGAGGATGGTGGGATCTCTGGAGGAGGGGTGGTAGTTGTGAAGTGTGGAGGGGTCTCGGTGGTGGTGGTGATGGTGGTGGTGGTGGGGGAGTAGGGTGGTGGGGTCTCTGGAGGAGGGGTGGTAGTTGTGGAGTGTGGAGGGGTCTCGGTGGTGGTGGTAGGGGAGTAGGGTGGTGGGGTCTCTGGAGGAGGGGTGGTAGTTGTGGAGTGTGGAGGGGTCTCAGGGGTGGTGGTGATGGTGGTGGTGGGGGAGGAGGGTGGTGGGGTCTCTGGAGGAGGGGTGGTAGTTGTGGAGTGTGGAGGGGTCTCAGGGGTGGTGGTGATGGTGGTGGTGGTGGGGGAGGAGGGTGGTGGGGTCTTTGGGGTGGTAGGTGTAGGTGTTGGCGTTTCAGTCGTGGTGGTTGTAGGTGTAGATGTTGGAGTTTTGGTTGTTGTGGTAGTTGGTGAAGGTGTTGGTGTTGGAGTCTCGGTGGTGGTGGTGGTAGAAGGTGGTGGAGTCTCTGGAGAAGAAGTGGTAGTGGGTAAAGGTGTTGGAGTAGGAGTCTCTGTGGTGGTAGTGGTAGGTGTAGGTGTTGGGATCTCAGTGGTGGTAGTTGTAGGTGTAGGTATTGGAGTTTCAGTTGTGGTGGTAGTTGGTGAAGGTGTTGGTGTTGGAGTCTCGGTGGTGGTGGTGGTGGTGGTGGTGGTGGTGGTGGTAGAAGGTGGTGGAGTCTCTGGGGGAGGGGTGGCTGAAGGTGTTGGAGTTGCAGTCTCAATCGTGGGCGTGGGTGTCTCTGGGGTGGTTGTTGTGCCAGTTGTGGACACCGTTGTGGTACAGTGGACCGAAGGCTCACAGCAATAAACCTTGATTTCGTAATTGAGACAGAAAGGCATAGGGATTATTCCTCCTGGCTTTTGATCTTCATTTTTACACACCAGTCCCTCTGAAACATCACACACTACAACTTGTCCCAGTTCTTCCAGTGACTTGTCTGGATACATGCTGGCTCTGCATGTGATGTTGGTTACCCAGCCTTCATCCTGGCAAATATCTTTAACTGGTTCGAAGTCACCACCTGGTTTGTTGAAGTTTGGCTTTCCTGAATCAATCCAATCAGTCCAGTTACAGACAGGCTCACAGGGTGTTGGGGTTGGAGTCTCTGTGATGGTGGTCGTGGTTGGAGTGGGAGGGGTCTCAGTAGTGGTGGTGGTGGTGGGAGTCTTGGTGGTGGAAGTGAGTATAATTGTTGGAGTGGGATTCTCTGTGGTGGTTGTTATAGGTGTAGATGTTGGAGTCTCAATGGTAGTGGTGGTAGTGATGGTGGTGGTGGTAGAAGGTGGTGGAGTTTCAGTTGTTGTGGTAGTTGGTGAAGGTGTTGGTGTTGGAGTCTCGGTGGTGGTGGTGGTAGAAGGTGGTGGAGTCTCTGGAGAAGTGGTAGTGGGTAAAGGTGTTGGAGTAGGAGTCTCTGTGGTGGTGGTTGTAGGTGTAGATGTTGGAGTTTCTGTGGTTGTGGTGGTACTGATTATAGGGGGTGTTGGGGTCTCTGGGGTGTGGGTGGTAATTTTTGGTGTTGAAGTGGGAGTCTCTGTGGTGGTGGTTGTAGGTGTAGATGTTGGAGTTTCTGTGGTTGTGGTGGTACTGATTATAGGGGGTGTTGGGGTCTCTGGGGTGTGGGTGGTAATTTTTGGTGTTGAAGTGGGAGTCTCTGTGGTAGTGGTCATAGGTGTAGGTGTTGGAGTTTCTGTTATTGTGGTAGTTGGAGAAGGTGTTGGTGTTGGAGTCTCGTGGTGGTGGTGGTAGAAGGTGGTGGAGTCTCTGGGGAAGAAGTGGTAGTGGGTAAAGGTGTTGGAGTAGGAGTCTCTGTGGTGGTGGTTGTAGGTGTAGATGTTGGAGTTTCTGTGGTTGTGGTGGTACTGATTATAGGGGGTGTTGGGGTCTCTGGGGTGTAGGTGGTAAATTTTGGTGTTGAAGTGGGAGTCTCTGTGGTGGTGGTTGTAGGTGTAGATGTTGGAGTTTCTGTGGTTGTGGTGGTACTGATTATAGGGGGTGTTGGGGTCTCTGGGGTGTGGGTGGTAATTTTTGGTGTTGAAGTGGGAGTCTCTGTGGTAGTGGTCATAGGTGTAGGTGTTGGAGTTTCTGTTATTGTGGTAGTTGGAGAAGGTGTTGGTGTTGGAGTCTCGGTGGTGGTGGTGGTAGAAGGTGGTGGAGTCTCTGGGGAAGAAGTGGTAGTGGGTAAAGGTGTTGGAGTAGGAGTCTCTGTGGTGGTGGTCGTAGATGTAGGTGTTGGGGTCTCTGTGGTGATGGTTGTAGGCGTAGGTGTTGGGGTCTCTGTGGTGATGGTGGTGGTGGTAGTGGTAGTAGAAGGTGGTGGAGTCTCTGGGGGGGTGGTGGCTGAAGGTGTTGGAGTTGCAGTCTCAATCGTGGGCGTGGGTGTCTCTGGGGTGGTTGTTGTGCCAGTTGTGGACACCGTTGTGGTACAGTGGACCGAAGGCTCACAGCAATAAACCTTGATTTCGTAATTGAGACAGAAAGGCATAGGGATCATTCCTCCTGGCTTCTGATCTTCATTTTTACACACCAGTCCCTCTGAAACATCACACACTACAACTTGTCCCAGTTCTTCCAGTGACTTGTCTGGATACATGCTGGCTCTGCATGTGATGTTGGTTACCCAGCTTTCATCCTGGCAAATATCTTTAACTGGTTCGAAGTCACCACCTGGTTTGTTGAAGTTTGGCTTTCCTGAATCAATCCAATCAGTCCAGTTACAGACAGGCTCACAGGGTGTTGGGGTTGGAGTCTCTGTGATGGTGGTCGTGGTTGGAGTGGGGGGGGCCTCAGTGGTGGTGGGGGTAGTAGGAGTCTTGGTGGTGGTGGGGACCTGGGTGATGGTGATGGTGGTTTCAGTGGTGGTGGGGACCTCAGTGGTAGTGGGGACCTTGATGGTGGAGGTGATTATAATTGGTGGAGTGGGAGTCTCAGTGGTGGTCGTGGTGGTTGGAGTGGTGGTTGTCACTGTGGTTGTTGGACGTGACGGTGTCGTGGTGCTTGGTGGGCATTGGTCCATGGGTAGACAGCAATTGACCCGGATTTCATAGTCATAACAGAGGCCAAATGGTCCATTTCCAAACTGATCTTCATTTCTACAGATGAGTCCAGAAGACGTATCACACTGCATGTTCTGGCCAAGCTGATCCCAGCTGAGATGGGGTTCCTCAGCTGACCTGCACTCGATGTTTTCAGGGGCACTACATACCCCATCAAATCTTTCCCAGTCACCACCATTAGTGCCAGTAGTGGGATTATCCTCATTAATCCAATCAGACCAAAAACAGCATATTTCTAGGAAGGAAAATAAACATCACTATCTGATATTTGTGCCCGGCTGGGGAAGGGGGAGGAAAGAGAGCCCAAAGTGGGGGCACTACCACACTTGGTATTCGGGGGTCTTTGCCGTACCTAGTAAATTAACCTTTCCTAACCTTCCATTGCTCAGACTCCTAGGACCATAGAGGTCATCCAGTGAAAGTCTTTCACCAGACAAATGGGAACAACTACCCCTTAAGGACTCTTAAAACCCAGCTTCTATCCCGGGTCTTTTTCCTGGCACACCCATAGTTCCAGCATCACTTAATTTACTCCTAAGGCAAAGGAGTTAGTTGTGACCCCTAAGTCCTGGGGGAATCACTGCCACTGGGCTAGACCTGCCCTCCCCCCACCCCAACCTCCTTCAAGGCTCGCCCCCGGCCCTTCTCTGCCACGAGAAGTCACCAGACAAAGCAGACACAGTTCTGCTCTCGAAGACCATCCATCAGGTGGGAGCTGGGGACCGTACCTATCCTGGTGCTGGTGATGGTGGTGGAGGTGGTGGTGGGCAGAGTGGTGGTGGGAGAGCTGGTCGTCAGAGACGTGGTTGACATGATCACTGTGGTTGCGGGAGTTGTGCTCGTATTACAGATGTTGAAATATTGGGTCACGGTGCCATTGGGACCACACAGCTCCCAGATGCAGAAGGACCCATTCTGAGTCTGGTTAATTATCAGGCCTGAGAGGAACAAAAAGCAAGAAAGGGACCAATTAAGGGGTTGCCCCCTACAGGACACTCTTCATTCACACACCAGCAACTCCAAAAGCCCCCCAGCAGGTTCTTCCTCTCCTCCCCCAACTGGGTAGACCTTGAGAGCCTGCAGACCATAGGTTTGCATCCTCCCAGAGCAAAAGAAGAGCCAGAGCTCAGGCAAAAGCTTCAGAGCCAGAGGGGAGCGGAGGAGAGGAGCCGAAATAAAGAATGATTGCAAAGAGCTTAGAGGAGGGGGGCTCCCAGGGCCAATCCCTTTGACTCCCTGAGCCCCCACACCCAATCCATGTGGCCAGCCCAGGACTGAGGATCAGGACTGAGACCGGGTTCTCTCCAGGGCTCAGCAGAAAGCTCTACCAAAGGGCTGCAGCCCTCGAAGCCTAGAACCTGCTCCCAGGACTGCCCAGAAACTCTGAGAAGGGGACCTTCCATTGTCCCGTCAGTTTGTGATGGACACATTTAGCTGCTGGTGCCAGGGGGCAGGGGGAGCCCCTTCCCAGGGTATTCCTTCATTCATTCACTCATTCAGCCTACTGTCAGTAACGTCCCCGTGGAAAGATGGAAGAGCACATTACCTATCTCCTCCTTACAGGAGACGTTGGAAGATGATTCGCAAGTACTGCAAAGAAAGCAGAAGGATTCAGAGTCCAGGCACCAGGACCCATGTGCGCCAGCTGCCTCGGGTTTATGCCAGAAGGCTGGGATTCTCCGGGGCACCAGAGTGGGGGAGGTTTCCCACTGTGTCCGGCCTTCTCCTTTCTCACCCCTCACCCATCTCCTGGCACTCTCCTTCCATTCCCTGCCAAGATGCTCATTTTTCCCTCCAGCTATGCAAAGCCTCCATTCCAGCCTTCTCCCCAGACCTGCCTTCACCCAAGTGCCCAAGTTCCAGCACTCCCCTTCTGTCCCCACCCCTACAGCTCTCATTCCACAAATCTGATAATCTGGTCTATTTCACACTAAGTTAATAATAACTGATCATTGTAAGATCCCCCCTCGGGAGGTGTTGGGGAGCAGCTCTTTAAATGGTGGGATATGAAAACATTTTCTCCTTGAGTAGCTAAAATGAAATGGCTAAACCAAAAATGGGTATTTGTATCTTGCTGTAGCGCTTCTAAAGCCCTTGGTCTCACACCTTAAACATAGAGTCCTCCCCCGTGCTCTCAACCTCCACTTGGCGGCTGCTGGCTCCACCTCCACGGAATAAGATGCTCTTCCCATATCAAGCTCATCGCCTCAAAACTAACTCAAGCTTTGATTGACACCTGCTCCCCCAGCCCATCCCCCTCTTCCTTCTGATTGGAGACTGGAGGGGGAACCACCTTCCTTTATAGAGGGCAGGAACTGGACTGTCACTTTGCCCACACTTTGTATCTGCTGCCCCACCTGGTTTCAGCTGCAAGGAACGAGGTGCCGCCATTGCTCTCGTCTCCCACCCCCGCTCTCCTGCCTCCTTGTGTGTGGTACTTCCCTCCTTTCACTAGAGCATGAGTCCTTGGAGGGCAAATGTTAATTGCCCCCCTCCACCCCCTCAGTACTTGGCATAGTGCCTGGAACGGAGTAGGTGCCTCATAGATGTTGATTGGATTGGAATGGAATGATGGAGTCACTGATCGGGTAAGAGCCACATGGCAGGGTGGGCGCCATTTCTACTGCCCTTCCAGAGCTTTGGTCGATGGGTTCGCCCTTGCTGCCCACCCCCACTCCCATGCTCTGCATTGGGAAGCAAGTTTAGTTTTAAAAAGGGGGGGGGGGGCAAGGAAACAACAAGCTTCGATCCATCTACCCCTGAGAACAGATAGCCCTTTTCTCAGATTTCAGGAAACAGCCGGGAGAAAGGGGGGAAGATGGCGAGGGAGTGACGGAGCAGGTGGGGGAGGCTGATTTTTCCCCCAGGATGGACCTCCACGAAGAGCGTGGAGGCCCAACAGGTCCCGGAAGCTCACTTACCAAGACAGGCAAACGTCATCTGTGGGGATCTTCTCCCCGACTTCATAGCGGTCATCATTCACGTAGCAGCCGCACTGGTCAGCTGGCACACACTTTTTCTTGTCTTCATCAAAGATGGGCTTTTCTGGAGGGCATCTGGGATAGCAGCCTGCGGGTGACAGAGGGCAGAGGGAGGCGGGTCTGTAGCTGGCACAGCTCCCCCCGTACCCATTCCCGAACTAGCATTGCCTGAGGGCCACCCTGCGGGGGTTGGGTCACTTCCAAGCTGCCGTCTTCCCAAGACTTCCCGTGGCTGGACATTGCTCCTGGGCGCAGGAGGAGCTGAAGAGCTCCCTCACTGAGCAGGGTCTGCGCCGGCTTTCTGCCCTCCCAGCCCAGGCGGAAGAGGAGGGGGAATGGGAAGGAGGGATGCAACGGCCCCTCCCTGCGGCCCCGGGATCCAGCCCTCGGGCCGGGAGGGGGCCTTACCTTCCAGGTAGGACACCGAGATGTTGGAATGGATGTTGTTGATGGTGCGGCAGGTCTCAAAGCTCCGGTTCCCGCAGGGCTCGTAGTGCCATTCACACTCGTCGGGAGGGTTGTAGTAGTCACAGAATATCGCTGGAAGGGAGCGGAGGGAGACAGGAGCTGGTCACGGACCTGCTGCTCCGCGAGGGAACCGCAGCAAAGGGAGACCCGTGATCCCACGGAAGCTGGGAGAAGGGGAGGGGAGAAGCAAGCGGACCCTGCCCCCACCCCACGTGACGTGCCTGCTCCTTCACTCAACCCCGCCCCCCCCCGGAGCGGTCCCCACCCCCAGGAGCGGTCACTCACGGCACAGGTCGGGGGTCCTCCAAAAGACACAAGCCCCTTCCTTGGTGCACTCCTGGGCGTAGGAGGCCACGGCGGAACAGAAGCATTCACAGTCCCCTCCCGTGTCACAGGAACAGGAGTCATGGACGCAGGCGTCGTAGAAAGGAGTGGGGTCCACCTGTCGGGGAAACCCGCCTGAGTGTCCCTCCAGAGCCCAGGGACCCGGGCTGCCCTCAGGGGCTGCCAAGGCCCCTCCTCCATCTGCCCTCTGTCATTTATGGCTCTGTCTCTTGTATCTCTTTATCTCTTTCTGTCTATGGGGGGAGGGGGTCTGTCTCTCTCTTTCTCCCTCCATCCCCCCCATTTCTTTCTTTATCTATCTCTGTCACACACACACACACTCTCTCTCACACACACACACACACTCACACTCGCACACTCACACACACACTGGTAAGCTCCAGCTGGAAGACTGGAATGCTGCCTCCAGAGCATTCCCCCAGAGTCTGAGCAGTCAGAAGAGCCACCAAGGGGACCGGGAACATTTCTCTGACCCCAACCTGGCCCATGCTCTCCTCTCCCAGGGCAGTCAAGCATGGCCACCAAGAGCCCCTCAGGGTGACTGTCTGTCCCTTACCAATTCAGCATTAAAGGTCTGCTCATGGGGAACAGAGCTCACTGTCCTTGGTGCTAGAATCTCCAGGCCTGGCCCCTGCCCTCTACACCTTAAACCCGATGCCTCTGGTCCTTCCCAGAAGGTCCCCTGGTCTCTGACGGCCTCGGCTCTGGACAAGCTCCCCTCGGACTAAGTCAGCCCCGGGATAGAGGCGATGGGGCAGCCACGTCCCCGTCGGTGAGGGCGGCTCCCTTTGGCCACCCCCCTGGGAAATGGGGCGACGGCCCCCTCCCAGGACTGCCCACCAACCTTGCTGTGACAGACGCTGAACACTTGGCTCTTCAGAATGCTGCACTGTTTCTCTGCCCAGGACTGGCGGTGGGGGTTCACGGCACATGGTTCATAGGTCTTATCCACATCTGGGCAGGTGTGGGCTTCCTTCCAGCTGTTCCCAAAGTCCAGAGGGCTGGTGACAATCATGTGATCCCTCGTGGTGAAGTCATTGCTGGAACGGTCATCGAAGTTGCCACACAGCCCGCACACGGTGCCCTGGAAAGGAAATCCGCGTCGCCTCGGTTCTCGGGAGAGAGAGCCAAGGTGGCCTCGGGCCACGTGCCCCCCGCCGGGCTGGAAAGGCCGGGCTCTCCTTTTGTGGCCGACAGTCTAACACGGCAGCATAGGATTTTTGCTTTTCTTCCCAGGTTATTCCCCTTCCCAGGTGCTGCGCACATATGTTGTATCTAGGATATACGGTGGCATATTTAACATGTATGAGACTGCCTGCCATGGGGGGAGGGGAGGAGGGAGGGAGGGGAAAAGTCGGAACAGAAATAAGTGCAAGAGATAATGGTGTAAAAAATTACCCAGGCATGGGTTCTGTCAATAAAAACTTATAATAATAAAAAATTAAATTAAATTCTTAAAAAAGATGGCAGCATAGGGTGCCCATCGTCCCAAACTGGAGCTTCTCAGATGCAAGACCCCTTCTCCCCCCTCCCCCTATACCTCCCACCTGCGACAGCCAGCTCCCCCGATTGCCTTCCCGAGAGGAAGGGGCTCAGCTGGGCTCGGAACTCTCACCTTGAATGTCGGCGCGAGCTTGATGAAGATGGTCGTCCTCTTGTCCCAGATGACGATGATGCCGTTGCTGGCCTCGATGACCAGGTACTGACCCACCTCCCGCGTGGTGTAGGAGACGTGCTCGCCCACGTCGCGGTGAATCACCCAGCGGTGCTTCTCCTCCAGCTTGAGCTCGGTTCTCTGCGGGCACCAACAGGAAGGGCTCTCAGCGGGGGCTCCCCTCCTTCCCCCGGGCACTCACTCACACACACTCACACACACTCACACTCACACACTCAAACTCACACACATACACACACTCACACTCTCACACACACATACACACACTCACACTCACATACACACACACTCACTCACCCACTCACACTCACATACACATTTACTCACACTCACACACTCACACACACACACACACTCACACTCACACACATACACACACACACTCACACACACACACACACTCACTCACAGACATTCACACACACACACACACACACACACACACACACACACATATGCACGCACAGCACCCCCTAGTGGACAGAACCACCAGGGCCAGCCCCCCTTCTGCACCAGAGCCGAGCACTCACTCCCAGGAAGATCTTGATGGCTTTGGAGCAGGTCACCCCCGTGGTCCCGCAGGGCACGTTTTCTGTGATGATGCTGAAGGACCCCTGAGAGTTTTTCTGGCCACAGTAATCCTGGAGACGGAGGAAGGCAGGAGGGTGTGTGAGTGGAAGCTGCCCCCGCGAGGATCCCAGCTGGGTGGCCGCGGGCACTGCCCGGGCCGGGGGCTTCTCAGCTGGTTAAATGGGCTTGGCATGGGAGCAGACTACACTCCGGGGGGGGGGGGGGCAACAACCCCTTCTTTCTGTTTGCACCCCCCCACACCATATACAGCAGGGGCTTAATGGGTGCTTGTTGGCCTGTCTCCGTCTGCCTGGTCCTGCCTCCTGACCTCACCTGGGCTGCCACATAGGAGCAGTGTCCATCGAAGTCATAGTATTTCCCATCAAAGGTGATGTAATGGCCGCTCCCGTAGATTGAGCACGTGCCGTGGCACTTGGACTTGGTGCACGCCCAGCTCCCTCTGCGGCATGTGCTGGGGGGGGAGAAGAGGCTTCAGGGGTCTGGGGGCCGGTCCGAGCGTCGGCTGGAGGGAGGAGCCGCCGGGAGCCCCCATTTCCAGGGCCCCTCTCTGTTTCCTCTCGGGAAAGAGGCCCTGTCCAAGGTCACCCCGCCAGCCATCGGCAGAGTTCACACCTGGTATCCCTCCAACTCTACAGGAAGCCTGGGTGCAGCCCGAGGGGCCTTCCCGTGGGCAGGTGGGAGGGCATGGGAGCCTCCACCAGAGAGCAAGACCGCTCCACCCCGGCCTGAGAGGGGAGCCGCTCCTAGGAGCCTGCCTTGGGCTAATATAATAATAATAATAATAATACTGAGCCCCGGGGGAAAGGCAGTGAGGAGAGGAGGCTGGGGCCTGACCCAGGAGAAGGGGAGGCAACAGGAGCAGGAACAGGGGGCTCCTCCTTCCTCCCAGCAAAAGCAGGTCTGGGGGGGGCTCCTCTCTCCTCCCAGTGGGATCAGGACTGGGGGGCTCCTCCTTCCTCCCAGCGGGAGGTCCTGACTCCGGCCCACTCCCAGGCTGTGAGCAGAGTCTCTAAGGCAGGGACCTGAGGGCCGGAGCCCTGGCTCTCTCACCATGTGTTACAGTCCACAGTGATCTTCTGTCCAGGTGAATAGAGCTCTTTGTTGTGGACACAGGGGCACTCCTCCTCCGTGACGCAGCCACCCTGGCCATCGTCTATCAGCCCAGGGGGGCACACGCAGCCGCTGACACATTCAGTCTGGTACTAGGGGAGAGACAAAGGCAGCCTGAGTGACAGCCCCCTTCAGGAAGACCACCAAGCTGAGCCCAGGCCCCCAGCTCCAGGAGAGGGCAGACCCACAAAATACCAGCTCTGATGCGCATCACCAAGCTCCAAGAGCCCAGGGGCCTCTTGGGAGGACTGGCCAATAAGATCTGGCTCTGGATAGGGACTGAGGAGCACGCCACCGTGGGGTGGGGGAGCATGTGGACCCCATGAAGGTCTCTGTCAGCCACACATTCCACATGTCAACACTGAGGCTCCTGGCAGCCCAGGACCCCCGGGGAGTTGCCCCCTCCCCACCACCCAGTCTGGGCCTCCAGCCTCCACCAAGACCAGCAAAAGCAGACAAGAGCTGGTTCAAGGAGTGAGAAAAGCCAAACAAAGAAGAAAAAGGCCAGTGTCACAAGAGGAAGTCAACTCACGTAGCCACTGGCCAGGCTCTGGCAGCTGATGGGGTGGGGTTTCTGCATGGTCAAGGCCGTCAGGTTGTCACAGTCTACGTGGATCTTGGGGGCAACACAGCCTGTCATGGGGAGAGAACTCATCAGATGGAACCAGCCTCGAGAGTCAGAGGGCACAGAGAGGAAGAGGAGAGCCAGAGGGCCGGAGGTGTGAGCAGGGAGACATATGGGCACAAGGGCATAAGAAGGAAGGCTCCCAGAGAGGAGAGGGACAACCAGAGGGCAGGTTGGGCATGAGGGCACCAGGCACCAAACATAAGAAGGAAGGCCCCCAGGCTCCTAGAGATGAGAGGGACAACCAAAGGGCAGGTTGGGCATGAGGGCACCAGGGCACCAAACATAAGAACGAAGGCCCCCAGGCTCCCAGAGAGGAGAGGGACAACCAGAGGGCAGGTTGGGCATGAGGGCACCAGGGCACCAAACATAAGAACGAAGGCCCCCAGGCTCCCAGAGAGGAGAGGGACAACCAGAGGGCAGGTTGGGCACAAGGGCACCAGGGCACAGGCATGAGCAGGATGGCCTCAGGGGCCCCAGAGAGAAGAGGAAGCATGAGCAGCCAGGGGAGCCCAATCACTTCCCCAAGTTGAGGGTCACTTACTCTGACCAATAAGCTTCACTTGAATGCAGTGCAGCCTCCCATTGCGACAAACACTGGAAAGAAAAAGGAACCATGGGCAAAGCAGATAAAAGCAGCCCCCCTTCTGTACCCCCAGGCCAGAGAAAGCGGTTGGCGCCTCAGCTTCTCCCCAGCAGGGCCCCTCAATCTGCCCCTGACTCCAGCCCTGCTCGAGGCACTCGCTACAGTGGCTCTTACAGTTCAAAACCAAGATATGCTGGTGCGGCAGAGCAACGTAGAGGGGCTCTCTCTCCCCCCTGCAGCCTCCCCCCGTCAGACCCCCGTCCAATGGCCGCCGCTCAGATCCCCTTCCTTCCGTCTCCACAGCGGAGCCCCTCACAGCCCCACCCCAGGGGAATGCGGCCTGAGCCGAGCCCCGCGGGGCACCCACCAGCGCTCATCCTGCTTCAGGACCACTTCCCCCGCTTCCAGGTACAAGCCTCGGTGGTAGCAGGAGCATTTCGACAGGGGCACACAGCGCCCCTTCTCGTCCATGTAGGTGTGGTCGGGACAGCCGCAGCCATCCACGGGGGCGAAGCCTCTGAGGCAGTGCTTGTCAGCCTCCGAGAGCGAGCGGCAGGTCTGCTGGCAGGTGGTCAGGTTGTACAGGAAAATCTGCGAGTTGGGGCAGGATGTGATGTCCTTGTCTGTGGGAAAATGGGAAAGCGATGAGCGATCCCGAAAGCGATTGCTGCCGGCCTCCAGCCTAAGCCAGGCAGAGCGGTCAGTCCCCTGCCTCTGCCCAACATCTGCATCTGGCAAAGCAAGAGCTCCCCAGGACGCCCCCGGGCTTTTCGGCACTCTTCCCCACAGAGGCTGCGCTCGGAGAGCGGCCCGGGCCTTCCCTGCTCGTCCCAGGGGCCACATCCCCGTGTCCCATAGCGCCAGCCTCCCCGTCAGGGAGCACCATGCTGGCGGGAAGCCACAGGGTGGGGCCGGGCCAGCACTCGGGGCTCTGACGGGGAACCGAAGCCTGCCTCCCATTTCCCACCGCCGCTGGCTACCTCCCTGCTTTCCCCAGAGTGACGCTGAAACAGCCCGTGGGCTGCCTCTCTGGCCATTATATCTGCAGGGCTACTCCGACTCCACCTGGGCTAGTTTGCTTCCCAGGCCATCTTTAGCCAGCCCAGCAAGGCAACATGAAAGTTTGCCCAAGAGCAGGTGGCCCTGGGCTTCCTGGGGCGCTCCCGAGCGTCTTCCCGCCCCCATCCCCGGGGACTGAGCCCAACGGCCGCAGCCACGATGGAGCCCGGCTCCCCAGGGAGCCCTCGGCTGCCAGCATGTCCGGTGCGTGGTGCCGGGACTGAGCACTTACTACAGACTCGCTCCCGCCAGCCCCACAGCATGACCCCTTTGGCAGAGCAGGCTCTGGCATAGGAGGAGAGAGCAGCACACAGGCAGTCCTCGTTGTTCTGACAGTTGCAGGTGTCATATTTGCATCTCTAAGATCACAAAAAAAAGCAAGGATTAGGGACCCCCGGAGGGAGGGGGAGCAAGGGCTAGAAGCAGTGACCCCTTCTCCTTTCCCTTCCTACCAGGCTTCAGTTCCCTGTGGGTACGGAGCAGCCTTGGCTCAAGACAACCCTAGAACCCCAAATGGGCCGACAGACGGGTGGCCTTCCCTGCAGGGAGGAGCTCTCTGAAACCGCCTGCCTCAGCACCTCGGACAGAGCCCCTCCCATCCACTCAGGCTGCAGCTCCAGAGAGGCAAGCCCCAGGGAGCTCCGAGATCCACTAGGGGGAGCCCCTTCCTTGAACAGAGGGAGCCACGGGCAGCGGTCTCTGAACCCGGATCTCTCACCTTGTAATATTCCACGGGATCCACGACTGAGTGACACTTGGCAAAGGGAGTTTCTGTCTTCTTCAGCAGCGAGCACCAGTGCTCCGCATAATTGGCTGAGAGGGAGGAGAGGGGTGGAGGGGGGGGTTACATTTCTCAGGTTCCCAGAGAGACCCCCCTCCTCCCAAGGGGGCCCAGGGGTTCTGCTACTGGGTCAGCACGGCTGTCAGATCCTGGCTCCAAGCTAGAACAGAACAAGGGTAGGGACCGGCCCACCCTGGGATAATCCTTCTCAAATTGGCTCGGGTCCCTGACAGCTTCCTGCAGCAATGACCTTGCCCACTCATCTTCAGAAATGGGAGGAGGGAGAGGGAGGCGGAAAGGAAGAGGAAAGAGGGAGGAAGAGTATTTGTGAAAGTTTACATGAGTGTGAAAGTGTGTGCGACTGTGTAAGTATATGCGGGGGCAAGGGCTGCTAGAGAGCCAAGAAGGGACTGTTTCGGGTGCATCTCCTGCAGGAGAAGGAAAGGTCCATGGGACCAGTCCATGCTCCTCCCCATACTGTGGCCCAGGAAGCTCGCTGCACTGGTCGCCCTGAGTCCTTGTGTTCCCTGGCAGAGCCTCCTCTGGGATGGTCCCACATGTGCCCAAGGAAGCCGATGGCAGACCTCAGGTCTTAATTTCGAATGGAAAACGTGCCCCCCACTTCCCCTGATAAACCCCTTGCCAAACCGAGCAGGGCCCATAGGCTTTGCAGCTGCAACGGTGAAGAAGCTGGAGGAGAGGAGGGGCAGGAGCAGCCAATCTCACCGTTTTCAATGCTGAGAGAGCAGGGGTCATCGAGCCAGTCGAGTTTGTCGTGGCAGCTGGACTGGGCCTTCCAGGTGTTAGCAAAGCCAGAGCCAGTGGCTTCGATGAGACCTCCCGCCGTCTTGAAGTCATCGCTTTCCATTCCATTGAAGTTTCCACAGAGACCTGAGCAGAGGGAAAGGAAGCAAAGGGGCAGTGGGCAATCCAGCAGGGAAGACTCCAAACCCAGGTTGGGGCAGACTACAGAGGGGGCCCCCGGCCCTCACCTTGAACTTTGCCCTGGAAAGCCTGGTCCATGGTCATGAACAGCTGCATGACGGGCACCAGCTGGATCTGCATCTTCAGGCCGTAGGCTGTGTGCACGATGAGGTGATAGGAGGAGGGCTGGAAGATGGAGAAGCTCGCTGCAAGTCAAAGAGGAAGACAAGGGTCACTCTTGCAGAGGCGGTGAACCGCAGGGAAGAAGGCACCGACCTCACGCTGGAGACTCGGGCTGAGTCCTGCTCCTGGGTTCTCTCCCCTGGCCTCAGTGTTCCTGCCTGCTGTCCTTCCCTCCCTTCCCTGCCCGTCTGCCTGCCCTGCTGCCACACTTGGCTAGGCAAGGAGAATGTAGACCCCCCCCCAGCCTTCAGCAGCCGTGCTCACCAGTCACGTGTGGCAGGTGGACTTCCAACTCATTCAGCAGCACGCTGCCATCAGACTTGAATGCCACAATCTGCCAGAAAAGCAGAGGCGTCGGTCAAATCCCAAGAACCCCCCATTCACCATAAGCAGCCCCAGGGGAAGGGGGGTGGCCAGTCTCGGGCCTGTTTCAGGGGCACTTCCTCCGGGGTCTTGGAGGAGGAATAAACATGAGAAGGTCTGCTGGAAAGAGGACAGCCTGGGACTGGGGACAATTCAATAAGTTGAGCCCTCGGCTCTGAGGCGTTTGGAGAGCTGCATAGACCCGGCCCGCCAGGCAGTGCCCACAGGCAGCCTAACGCATGGGCATCCTGAAAACTGAGTTCAGGTGGAAGGCTGGCCACATGAAAGCCTGCCACATCGCCCGTGGGCACACCCGTCCCAGATGATTGCCCAAACCCTGGTAGCCGTACTTCCTCCAGGACAGAGAGCACCCTAATTAAACACTTCCAGAGGTTTTATAGGCCATGTGGCACTGACGAGATCCTGCTGTACTAAAGACGTTCCTGCCCTATCTGAACTGCGTCCCCACCAAGCTCCCGTAACGGTCACTGAGAGGCTGAGCCTCGGCCCCTGGGAGGTAACTTGAGGGAAGCCAGCCAGGAGAACAGGGGGGGTGAGGCAGGGCCAGAGAAGGACACTCACATTTTTCTTCTTGTCAGTCAGCAGCACAACCGTCTTCAAGCAGGTCTGCTTCTCTGTGGAGCCACAAGGGGCCAGCTCTCCCAGGAGAGCATAGGAGTCATTGCTGTCACCCTGCAGAAAAGACGTGAGAAGAGAATGATCCTGAGGGTGGGTGCCACAAGAACCTCTGGATGGACCCAAGATGTGCTCTCTCCCTGGTTCTGACCCACCGAAAGATCCGAAGTTTGGCTAAGACTGGGTCCCTGCCTTAGTGGAGTTCTTGATCATACAGGACTAAGACTCCAACACAACAAGCCATGATCAGTGCTCCCAAGAGAGGCAAGAACATCTTCAAAAATGGGTAAGAATTCAGCAAGTGACCATACAGGGAGGAAGAACAGCCTGAGCAAAGGTAGAGAGGTGGGGTGATGCAAGGGATTCTGGGATAGAATCTTCCTGTTCAGCTAGAATCTAATGCGTGTGGAGGAAGTTTTATAAGGAGAGTCAGTGCCACGCTGTGATGGGCAAGGGATAACAAGCAGAAATCTTAGAATGTGGCTGGAGAACTGGGAGCTCCTGGAGGCTTCTGACAAAAAAAGAGCATTTTTCTGCCAGTGAAGTGCAATTGCACTTTTCTCTCTGGGATTTTTGAATAGACAGAGAGGAAAGATCAACTTTGACCATTGTTACAGGAGTCCCCAGAGGGCATTGATGTGTCCCAGGTGTGGAAGATGAGGAGCAATAAAGCCCAAGGCATGGCTTCCCAACTGCTCTTATAGGAAAGAGAAGGGGAGAGGGCAAAAGCATCTGTTCACTGCCTATTGAATAACCAGCACCATGCTAAGTACTTTTACAAGTATTATCTCTTTTGAGCCTTGCAACAACCCTGGGAAGTAGATGCTATTATTATACTTAGTTTGCACTTAAAGGAACTGAAGGAGACAGGAGTTAGCTTGCCCAAAGTCATACAATTAATAAGTATCTAAGGCAGGGTTTGAAAGTCCTGACTTCAGTGTTCCAGATCCAGTAGTCTGAGCTCCATGGCACCTCATGGTGTGCTTAAGAGCCACAGCATGTCTCCTCTAAGCTCTGTGGTGCCTCGGTGCCTGATAAGGCTTTGGACCCAATGGGTCCCTCATCAAAGTTTCACTGGATGGATGGATGGACAGATGGATGGATGGAGGGATGGGTGGATGGATGGATGGATGGATGAACAGATGGATGGATGGAGGGATGGATGGATGGATGAACAGATGGATGGATGGAGGGATGGATGGATGGATGAACAGATGGATGGATGGAGGGATGGATGGACAGATGGATGGATGGATGGATGGATAGATATTCGGACTGATGGCTGGATGGATGGTTGAATGATTAAAAATGAGGAAGATAGCTAGTCTTTATGTAGCACTGTATGGCTTAAAAAGTGCTTTACATATGTTCTCTCATTGACCTCACATTATTAGTCCGGTTAATTGTGACCCAAACACCTGCCCAAAGACATTGAGAAAGGAAGATGCTGTGTACTACCCCAGAGCCCCAGTCTCAGGAACCCCATGACTCACTCTGAAGGATCCCTGAGACTTACAGTGGCTCGAGGTGGGGGGACCCTAACCTTGTCAACTCCCAGTATTCTAAAGTGGATGCCTGAGGGTCTGAGCAACTGGAAAGGTGGGCAGCCCCCTAAAGGATCTCTCAAGTCCCTGAGCAAGGATGGAGTGTTCAAAGTACTCCTTCAAAGCTCCACTTGCCACAAGACCATCCCAGACCAGGGAACTCCTTCAGTACCTTGGCCAGAATGTAGTAGCAGTCTCCATGAAAAGTATATTTCTTCCCATCAAAAGTGGTGATGTGGGATCCACCTTCCAAGGCACACATGCCAGGACAGGGCAGGTCTTTGCACACCCACCGGCCAGCATTACAGACACTGTGTGGACAGACAGCAGAAAGGAGTCAGCAGCCCGTCCAACCCACAGCCTTGGACTCCCTCTGCCTCCGACCTCTGAGGCCAGGGAACAAGCCCGGGAAGAGCAGCCCACCATTGTACTCACCATTCCTCACAGTTGCCAGTGATCTGCTTCCCGGGAGCATAGAGATGTCCATGTAGTTTGCAGCTGCACTGGCTCACCTGGATACAGCCTTTGCCCGTGATGTCATCATACACAGTGCCTGGGAAAGGGGGAAGAGGACTAAGCTGAGCCTGAAGCCTCCAGCAGGCAGGAGGCCCTTCTGCTGGAGACCCTGCCCCTGGGGGCTGCTGAGAGAGAGCCAGCCTCTGGGCCTGGGCCCCGTGCTGTTCCGGCACCACCAGCTCTAGCATCCAGCTCTGGTTCTGTACACTCCAGGTTTCAGGGAATGGGGCAAAGGAACATCCATCCCTCCTATCTCTGGTTGTCCAGGATTGGCAAGTCGAATGCCCACATGTAAGAGACTGCTGAAGGTGAGTCATTGCTCTCTCTTTTGAACAAGTGGGCGCTCGAGGAAAGGGTCAGTTTAGTGTCCCTCCCGCCTGTCCTCTGGACTTGGGCTTTGCTTCTCGGAGCAGTGTGGATAGACCTGGAAGGAACTCTCCTAACAAACATGGGCCAGGTCTTCCATGCAGCCTCCTCCAAGTAGGACAAGTGTGAAGGAGCTAAGGCCGGGTACTGGGAGCCCACTCACCGGGGCTGCTTACCTTCAGGGCAGAAGCAGCCATCCATGTAGTGTTCTTCACAGAGGTTGCTAACCTCCAGGTGGGAGCAGGTGTCCATGCAGGGGGAGCCACTCTCCAGGTAGACCATGTTACCAGGACAGGTCTTAGCTGGAATACACAGAGACCAGGACTAATGAGTGTGGAAAATTCTGTGGATGTGTTCTCGGGGGGCTTTCTGGGTATGACGGGCTCCTGAAGCACAAGAGCCAGCCTGGACTACGCCAAGGGAAGAACCCCTTGCTGGCGTGGTGTTCAGGTCTCTCTAGCTGAGCCCTAGCCTCATCTGGGGCCTGGGACTTTGGCATCTCCCCTGAAGCTCCAGCCTTGTCTGGGACGGCCCCCTCAGCCGGTTGGGGTGATGCGGATGAGACCAAAGTGAGGAGGAGCATGAGCTCCGGACGAGAATACTAGCTAGCTCTCAGACTGGGGAAAATGCTCCGGCCACAGGCCCGCCTCTTCTCCAGAACCCTTTTCTGCTGGCCCTCCAAGGCCTTTAGCAAGCCCGTCCCCTATAGCCCTGGAGACTCCCCCCACCTGGCCCACTGGCTGCCCACCCACGGGACCATGGACAGCTCCAAGCCTCCCTCCCCTGGGAATTCACCCAAACTGCCCTAGATTACCCACTGAGGCCCTCCCCGTAAAACCTGACTGGTTAAGGAAATGGCCCGATTTACGCAGGCACAAACAAAGGAATACCAGGGAACGTTGCCTCTAAGGAGGCCAAAATCAGGGCTACAATTCCCATCTGCCCATTCCGGTCCCTTTCTCGTGCTTCCCCCAGAGGTATCAGCTTCTCTGGGGGCCAGTTCTAGGCGCACACCCCCCGCCCCAGACCCAGCTTGGAGCTTTAAGCTGCCCTCCAGAGACAAAGGAGAGAGGGAGGAAAAGAATAGTCATCATTCTTCCCACTGGGAAGGAGGGAAATTGATATTTAGGGAGCGGCCAGGGTCAAGGAGCATTCCTGAGAGCAGCAAGGGGCGGGGGGGGGGGGGGTCACCCTCGACCCTCTGCAAAGAACCTTCTCTGCCAGTCCTGTGGGGGCAGGGATCTGGGTGGGGAGAGAGCAAAGGGACCCAAAACCCCAGCAGGGCAGAAATGAAGGGAAGGGTCCAACTGAGCCACAAGGGAAGCTGCTGGGCCCCAGATCCATGGGGTGTCTGAGTCAAATTTGGGACAACTGGAAAAGGTAGAGTAGTCCCATCCCACAACTTTACTGCCAGCTCTTTCTATCACTCTGGCAGCTCTTCGGGACCCAAAGGGGAGTTGTGGGTCAGAAAGAGGAGTTTAACCGTCTGAGACATGAAGACCCTTCCCAGGGAACAGAGAGCTCCCCACCTCGGCCAGCCTGTGCTCCTCACCTCTGCCAGCCTATGCTCCCCACCTCAGCAAGCCTGTGCTCCCCACCTCGGCCAGCCTATGCTCCTCACCTCAGCAAGCCTGTGCTCCCCACCTCTGCCAGCCTATGTTCCCCACCTCAGCAAGCCTGTGCTCCCCACCTCTGCCAGCCTATGCTCCCCACTTCAGCAAGCCTGTGCTCCCCACCTCAGCAAGACTGTGCTCCCCACCTCGGCCAGCCTGTGCTCCTCACCTCTGCCAGCCTGTGCTCCCCACCTCGGCCAGCCCGTGCTCCCCACCTCTGCCAGCCTATGCTCCCCACTTCAGCAAGCCTGTGGTCCCCACCTCAGCAAGCCTGTGCTCCCCACCTCGGCCAGCCTGTGCTCCTCACCTTTGCCAGCCTGTGCTCCCCACTTCAGCAAGTCTGTGCTCCCCACCTCTGCCAGCCTGTGCTTCCCACCTCAGTCATCCTATGCTCCCCACCTCTGCCAGCCCGTGCTCCCCAGCCCTGGCCCTCCAAGAGCACTTACGGCAGAATGCATCAGTCCTCCAGGACCGAGGCCGGCCTCCGGCGTGTGAGCACTGCCGGGAAAACTCTGAGATGGTGCTGCAGAGGCAGAAGGAGGAGTCCTTCTCACACTGACACAGGTCCTGCATGCAGGCCTGGATGTACATCTCCACCGGCACCTTAGCCTGGCAGTCCTCAAAGGCTGCTGACATCAGGATCTCCTCACACCGGGCTCGCTGCAGGGAAAGGGGCGAGGGTCACACCCATGAGACCCTCCCCAAGCTGCCCCTAACACCTTCCTGGTCCTACCGAGGCAGAGCCTTCAGCAGGCTACGTCCACCTCAGAGTTAAAGCCTTCAGCTATTCCTCTTTGGGTGTTTTGTAGAAGATGGAGGAACAGGAAGGAAGGAGGGAAGGAAGGAAAGAAGGGAGGGAAGGAGGGAGGAAGCAAGCGAGGAAGGAAAAAGGAAGGAAGGAAGGAAGGAAGAGAGGAGGGAAACACCCAGAGGTGTACTTGAGACATATCCAACCAGCTCCCCACAGCCTATTGTTAAATTTTCAATATGAGCATTTACAATCAGAAATCGGCAAACACCCTAAATCAGGACTTTGGTGTTCAACTAGATTTCAGGAAGTGAACAAGATAATTATATAGACTCATCCACAGTTTTTTTTTTTCTTTTGGAGAGCTGGTTGTTAAACATTTGCCCCCTCCTCTGCTCACATCTTGGCCTTGGGGGAGTCCCGACTCCCAGACTCCTCTGCTAGGAATTGCTTACATGTTCTGAGCAGGATTTGGGGGCCTTCTCTTCTGGGTCCTCACACACAACATCTGGCTTGTTAATCTTCTGCATGTTCCCAAATTCAATGGGGCTGAAGGTAATTCCTGGAGGAGAGAGCACAGTGCCACGTGTAGCTGGGTCCTCAGCTCCAAAACAGACCCTCCCTCCCCCTCCTGCCCTGCCAAGCCACTGGGTGGGAGAGGGGCCACCTACCCTGGTCGCTGAACTCGGAGTACGTCCGCTGGCCATTGTAGTCCCCGCAGAGTCCACAGGTGTGATTGCGGAACTTGCCATCCAGCTCCAGCTGAGCAGAGCAAAGGGGAGAGCAGGAGGGGGGAAGGAGGGAGGCGTTGAGACCGGCAGCTCACAAAGGAGGCCCAGCTGGCTGGGGCAGGCTGGGCCACAGGGTCTCCTCCTCAGGAAGAGTGAGGGGGACGCCCCCCACCCCGCAGGAACCTCCCTCTCTCCAGGCCCCAGTGCCATGTTCCGGGTCCCCTCCCGCTCTCCTGCAGTGCTCGGAGGCACCACCTGTCCTGGGCACCCTGGGGCAGGGCTGGAGGAGACCAGAGGGAGTGCACTCACCATGAGGGAATCCTGGAGGTTCCACATGAGGGCAAAGCCCGTTCGGGCGTAAATCTTGGTGTAGACGTCGTTCTTCTCGATGAGGAGCCCAGAGCTGTAGTAGGGCACCCGGACTCTGCAGGAGAGCAAGCGAGAAGGCATCACGCCGGATCGGGACTGAGCCCCAGGAGCTCCCAGAGACTCGGGGCCCCCACCCGTGGCCAGGACCCCGGCACCTCCCAGGAGCTGGGGGGCCACGGCGAAGGCCGTGCTCTGGGCTGCTGAGCTTGGAGACTCACCAGCTGGGGAACTAACCAGTTACTGCCTCGGGGGAGATGCTGCTCTCCCATCGCCAAGGGGAAAGTCTGCTGTTCCTCCCCTTCACTGAGCTCTCACTGGGGCCACAAGCCCTCCAACTTCCTCTCCAGCCTTTTGAGTGCCTCCCAACCTTTAGCCTGCTGTGCTCCCCATCCCAACACTTTATCCTGATCTCTCTGTCTCTGTCTCTCTGTCTCTCTGTCTCTCTCTCTCTCTCTCTCTCTGTCTCTCTCTGTCTCTCTCTCTGTCTCTCTCTCTCTGTCTCTCTCTCTCTGTCTCTCTCTCTCTCTGTCTCTCTCTCTCTCTCTCTCTCTCTCTCTCTCTGTCTCTCTCTCTCTCTCTCTCTCTCTCTTCTCTCTCTCTCTCTCTCTCTCTCTTCTCTCTCTCTCTCTCTGTGTCTCTGTCTTTCTCTCTCTTTCTCCCTCTGTGTGTGTGTGTGTGTGTGTATGTGTGTGTCTGTGTGTCTGTGTCTGTGTGTCTGTGTCTGCCACTAAGCCCAAGGCTTGGGGAAACTCAGCCAGGATAGCCCAAGATCTTTGGGAAACAGGACAGGGCAGAGCCAGGTTCCCAGGGCTCCATTCTGTCCTTTGCTGTTGCTTTTCTCTGGGCCCTGGCTCCCTCAGGCACCTCCATGCTCTTGGCTCTGGGCAATGGGAGAGCTGCCCCTCGGACCTGCTCATCTCTGTGCTCTGAACCTCGGACTGAGCCCGAGCTTCCACTGTCCCGACCACGCCCCCACTACCAACACCTGGAGCGGGTGCAGGGTAAGGGGGGTCCTTTCCTTTTCCCATCCTGGCCATCCCACCCCCTCCCCCCATTGGCTGGGACTTGACTCCTCCATCAGAAAGCTCGGCCTTTTTGGCTAAGGACGGCAAGGACGAGCGTCAGAGGAGACCGATCGTTCTGGAAAGCGCCGGCCCCAGTCCCTGAGCCCTGCCCGCGGCTCTGGGGCCATGCCCCGGCTGGAGATGGAAAGGGGGCCCGGGAGCTGGGGCTGGCAGCTGCCGGGGCCAGACGACGGCCCCCTTGGGACAGACCCCAGCACAGGTGCCCAGGGCCCCGAGGGGGAGGCAAGGAGAGGCAAGGCAGTGAAATCCTAGGAAAGAGACTCCTCCTCCAGCCAACCAGCCCAACGGGTCGCATTCAAGTCTTTGTCTCGGGAACAAAGGAGTGAGAACAATCCCAGCGAGGAGGGGGGCCCGTCCTCTGCTCCTTTGTCCCTCTAAGCGGGACACTTCCTAGGTAACTTTAACCCCCGGGGGCGAATTACACCCAGCCCTTGGTCCTTTGCAAACAGCCCTGGCCCAGGCCAGGTCCCAGAGCAGCGGCAGAGTCCCGGCACTGGCTCAGCCCCGACCCTCTTCTTCACCTACTCCTGAGCCCCCTCCCCCACCCCAGGCCGGGGACCCAACTTTGTGCCAAGACACCCCTCCCAGCCTCGGCAAGGAGAGATGCAGCCGACGGACAGGCTGATAGACCCCCTCCCCAAACCGGCTGCCACCAGGCTGTGCCGGCTTGTCCAGCCTCCTTCCGGAGGCTCCATTTGCCGCTCTGCCATCTAAAGAACCCAGGACCTGCTCATCCTGGCCTGGGACAGGGCCCGGCTTTGGGAGCTGTGTCCCCCCCCCCCAGATGCAGAGGGAGAGGATGGAGGCGCTGGCCAGCAGCACAAGGTCACTTCCAGAGGCCAGGGCCAGGGGCGGGTCCTCATGCCCACGGGCCCCAGGTGCTGGTGCGGCCTCAGGCCGGATATGGGGGACCAGGAGCTGAGCATCCCGACTCCCTCCGCCCCGTCCCCGCCCATGACTCACATGGCCCCATTCACGACCACCAGCTGATGGGTGAGGTAGATGGTGACATCCTTGATTGTGACCAGGACGTAGGTGATCTGGGGGTGGCCAGCCCGGCTCAGGCCCCTCTGGACGTGGACGGCAAACTCCTTGTACGTGTCGCGGCAGTCCGAGGCGAAGTTGTAGTCACAGAGGCCGGGGAACTGATAGACGTCCCCGTCGAAGGTCTTGTAGTGATTGTTGCCCCAAGTGCTGCAGACGTCATGGCCGTGGTTGAGGCTCCTGCCTGCGGTGAGGAGAGAGGCTTGGAGTCAGTGCGAGGCCGTGAGCAGGAGGGTCCTCAGAGGGCCCCGGGCCGGTCACTGCCCCGCAGGTGTGTCCGTGGCCACCCTGAAAGCCAGAGTCTGAGGGAGCCCTGAAGGGCGACAACAAATGCTGGGGTTCCCCGAGGAAGGGCAAGGGAGTTCCAAAGTGACCTGTCAGGCGGCAGGGTCTGAAGCACAGGGCACGTTCTGTGGCCCCCAAAGGCCTGTGCTTCCCGCAGGAAGGGAGCAATCCAAATAGGGCCCTGAGGCCCCCCATCCCTGCTCCCAGCCAGCAGGGAGGATCCCCAGTTCAGGCTGAAAAGCCAATGGCAACTGGGGGCCCCCTGACCTGCCTGCCTCAGGGTCTCACTGGGGGCCCTCCGACCTGCCTGCATCGGGGTCTCACTGGGGGCCCCCCGACCTGCCTGCATCAGGGTCTCAGCTGGGGGTCCCCCGACCTCCTGCCTTGGGGTCTCAGCCGGGGGCCCTCAGACCTGCCTGCATTGGGGTCTCACTGGGGGCCCCCCAACTTGCCTGCCTCGGGGTCTCAGCCAGGGACCCTCAGACCTGCCTGCATTAGGGTCTCAGCTGGGGGCCCTCAGACCTGCCTGCCTCAGGGTCTCAGCTGGGGGCCCCCGACCTGCCTGCCTCGGGGTCTCAGACCATCTCTGCCAGAACAGAGGTCCCAACAAATGGCTTATAAATGAGCATGAAAAAAGCAGTGACCCGCCAGCCTGTCTCCACACTGAGCTTGTTCAGCTCCCCTTAAGAAGAGACTCCTGGGGAGTTTCCAGCATGTCAGCCCCCCTCACTCCCCCAGTTCCCTGGTCTATGCACTGCTGCTGCCCCCAGTCAGGTGGCGGAAGCCTGGGGCAGCAGGCAAACGGGAGCCCTTCTGCCAAAGTCACTGCCCTGCTAACTGCCGGGCACCCAGCAGGGTCCCCACCAGTCCTGCCATCCCACTCCCCTCCTCATTGGCAGAGGAGAGGCCATGAGGGGCCTGAGCCCGAGGTCAGAGCCGTAAGAGACTTAAGGCTGTCTGCTCTAGCCCCCCACACCCCTTAATTTTATAAGGAGGGAATGGGAGCCAGAGAGAGGGGTCTCCCAGGCTCACGGAAGGACCAGGATTTAGAGTCAGCTTCATCAGGAGCCTTTGCTGGGGTCCCCACACAAGCTCAGCCACAAGTGGGACTTGGCTCTTTGAAGGCCACGGGCTTCAGGGTCCAGCAGGACGTGCTGGGGCCACGGGGGAGCCAGCGGTGCCTCTGATCGAGCAGGACTGGCAGCAGGGCCCTAGACCACCTCTCGCCTCCGCAGCGGGCAGGACTGGCAGCTGGCGCGTCACCGGGGGATGGTCACAGAATGCTGACCATGGCTGAACCCACCACCCCCACCGCCCTCTGGCTGGGTTTTAAGACCCCAGGACCTAACAGTGAAGTAGTCCCTTAGTGGAGACCTGGTCCAACCCCCCTTCAGCATGTGATGGGGATGGGGCTGCTCGCCCCCAAGGACCTCGCCGCGGTCCTGCCACTTTTCTGAGGCAGCCTCCATGGGCTTGGGGCAGGAGGAGGGGACGGGAGCCTCTGGTCGGCTCACCCCCCACCACGTATTGGTGCTTCCTCTGGTCAGCCCTGAATGTCCCTGCGGCTCTGGGGCACCTCGTGGGAGCCTTAGCTGGGGATCCCCTGAGCTCCACTGAGCAAGGACAGAAGGGAAGCCCCCGACTTGGTCTCCATCGTCATTTTAAGCTTTCCACTGCTCCTGCCTCGTCTTCTCCCTCGGCTGTGCTTCCCAGAGGACCAGCTGCCCCCAACTCCTCGTGGCTGCTGCCCCTGCCCCATTTCTGATGGAGAAGCTGACAGGTCACGAGGTGAGTGTTGGGCCCGAGGCCCTGGAGGGAAGGGGGACACCCCTTCGGGCTACATCTCGCCTTTTCTGGGCGTGACTGCCCCCTTCCCCTCTGCCCTCCCCCGCTCCCGACTCATGCAGCTCTCCAAGGTGGCGATGACCGCGGGCCAAAGGACCGTGAGGGCACCGAAGCGTCGCCCGGCCCGCTGCCCAGGGGTGGCTGGGGCAGCGAGCATAGCCCTGGCACTGCCAGCCGCAGCCCCCCGCAGGAGAGCGCCGGCTCTCTCGCCTCTCGGTGGGCGGCTGTGGCTCGGCTTCCCTTGCCGTGGGACCCTCCGGCGCCCTTGGAGGCCTTACCTTTCTGAAGGTCCGCTGTCCCCACTGAGCACAGAGCCAGCCAGACTGCCAGGAGACTGGCAAGGCTCAGCCCCATGGCGGCTCGCTGGACGACTCGTTGGAGGACGGGCTCGTGGAGGGGCAGGGGCTTTATATGCAGGCTGCTGGTCGGCCAGGTGTCACCTCGGAGGGAGGGGAAGGGGAAGAGGAGGGGTCAGGAATGGGTGTAACATTTGCCAGATTAACAAGCAAACAGCAGCACAGCCCCTGGCTCAGGTGCTCGCTTGGCTCTCCTGGGCCACGGTGGGGAAATATTGATTCAGTTATCAGGCAATCATCTTTTACAGCTCTCGGTAAACCAAGTCATTCTGCAGAACGCCGTGGGCCCAATTGCTCCAATTCCAGCACACACCCAAGGAGAACCTGCCCCTCTCCTCCCAGCAACTAGCGGGCACGCAGCTGGTGCCACAATGACCTGGGCAGGGCCCCTGAAGGAAGTCGGGCACCTTGGCTCTGTCCGGCTCCTCCTGGTCGGAACAGGAGCGTCCCTCGGCTAACGCCACCTGGGGCCATCACCCATCAGCTCCCACTGAGACCCCAAAGGGGCGGCCTCTGGCCCAGCCTCTCCGTAGCCCCAACTGTCACATGCCCACCCACCCCCCGGCCCGGGGGCCTTCGGAGCCCCTCTCTGCCTCCTCTTCTCTTGGAGAGGATCCTGGTGATTGCCCCACCCCTCTGTCCAGGCTGATGGACAATCCTCCCGTGATCAGGTCAAACAGTCTTGGGCCTTTGTCTTCTCGGACAATGTGGGTGAAGGGGGGGCAGGCAGGGCCCTCCTGTCACTGCCCAGACCCGCAGGTTTGTGTGGGTGTGTGGGGGCCTTCTGGCCTCTCCCCTCTGACCCCTCCAGAATTACCTGTGATCAGTGGGCAAAGATCCCAGCTCGGGGACGCGGCTGCCCGCCAGGGCGCAGGATTCACAGGCATGTCAAGGATGTCCCCCCTTGGGGGCAGCCAGCCTAGAGTCGGGCCCAGACTCATCCTGAGCTTTCTCTGACAGTCGGGAGACCTCAAGGTGAAGAAAACTCTTCAGCCAAAGCCTCCCTCATCCCACCACCCGGAACCAGGAGGAGGGACACGGCTTGCCTGGCTCACACAGATCATGGACAATAATCAGTGTCAGGGAGAGGCCTGAATGTGATGTGAGGCCGGCCCCCCAAGCCCTCAGACCCCGGCTCCCAAGCAGGCCCGACTTCCAGGGCTTCCAGGCCAGAGATGGAGTAATCCCGGACTGACCTGGGACTCTGGGGCTCAAGCACGGCACGTGCCGCTGACCAGCCAGGCCCAGACTTGGGGCCAGCAAGCTCCCCTTTCTGGGCCCATTTCCCGCCCTGTCCCTGGGACCTTCCTCCCAGGGCCGTTGGGATGATGGGATAATGCAGGGCAACGAGGCCCCAATGAGACGGCCACTTCCTGGCCCTCATCTCCCTCCTCTTGGCTCTCAATTTCCTGCCTGTCACGGACCTCGCCTGGAGGCAGGGAGCTAAGGAGGCTCCCACAGAGTCGGAGCGGGCGCCCCAAGGATCTGCTGCTCAGCCCGAGGCTTCCGTGCCCAGCTCCCTGGGTGGGGGAATTCTGCACCTCTTCTAGGGAAATGGGGAGGAGGCTCCCGGGACTTCCCTGCTGAATCCATCGAGAGTCACTACACAGCCCCCCTTGGGGACACCTGTGACCTGGCAAGGGGAGGAGCAGGCTCTGCAGCCAGCCTGATGGTCCCACCCCACGGGGTCCCTCTCAGAAGGGAAAGTGGGACTCTGGGGGTGCAGGAGAGCAGCGCCTCAGGAGGACTCAGAGTGTAAGTCCACCTGAGCACTTCAAGGAGGTCTCCAAGTCTCAGAGGAGATCAAGAGGCAGCCCCTCCTCGCACCATCTTCTCCCCAGGGGAAAACACCAGTGAGCCCAGGAAAGACGCCATCTATCAAGGGGACCTCAGGTCCCCAAGGACATGGTGCGATTTAACAGCCAAAGTGGGAGGGGGGCAAAGCCTTGGTTTTAGAGAATCTGACTTCAGCTTGCACTCTTGCTGCCGACTCCCTGTGAGGTCATTCTTCTTGGGGGATGCCCTTTGTGGACACAAAACCAAACTCTGCTGAGGGCCCTGTGTGGGGCCAGCGTGGGGGCTGAGAAGCAGGGCAGAGGGGCCACTGAACCTTCCCAGGCAGGATCCGGCCAAGGATTAGGGGACCCAGGGCAAGGAGATTCCTGTGGCTGCTGACCTTTCACCTGTGGAAAATCCCAGCCCTTTAGGGGCCCTGGGGGAGCCCAAGGAATCGGCATCCTCAGGTTTCCTGCCTCTGAAGGGCTGGGAGGGGGAAAGGACATAATAGGTTGGGAGCCCTGCTCATGTTTCTGCCTGGAATTCGGATCCCAATTTCCTCCTCGGCCCTGAAAGTGTTTGCCTTTGTGTAGGTGCTGCCCTCACGACCCAGGTGAGCTCCAAATGATGGCGCTTCTGAACCAGAAGGCTGCATCACGGGCGCGGACCTGAGGGTGAAAAGGTTAAGAGACTGCCCGGTGCAACCCTCTTTTTACAAAGGGGAAAACAGTGGTACAGAGAAGGAAGGAAGGGAGATGGGAAGGAAAGAATGAAAGGAGGGAGGGAAGAAGGTGGGAAAGGAGAAAAGAAAGGAGGGGAGGAAGGAAGGAAGGAAGGAAGGAAGGAAGAAGGGAGGGAAGAAGGAAAGAAGGGAGGGAGGGAGGGAGGGAGGAAGAGAAGGAGGGAGAGAAGGAGGGAGGAAGGAAGGAGGGAGGGAGAGAAGGAAGGAGGGAGGAGGGGAGGAAGGAAGGAAGGAAGGGAGGAAGGAAGGGAGGAAGGAGGGAAGAAGGAAGGAAAGAAGGGAGGGAGGGAGGAGGAAGGAAGGAAGGAAGGAAAGAAGGGAGGGAAGAAGGAAAGAAGGGAGGGAGGGAGGGAGGGAGGAAGAGAAGGAGGGAGAGAAGGAGGGAGGAAGGAAGGAGGGAGGGAGAGAAGGAAGGAGGGAGGGAGGGAGGAAGGAAGGAAGGGAGGAAGGAGGGAAAGAAGGAAGGAAAGAAGGAAGGGAGGGAGGGAGAGGGAAGGGAGGAAGGAAGGAAGGAGGGAAAGAAGAAAAGAAAGAAGGAAGGGGGAAGGAAGAAAAAGGTCTTAGGCTAAACATTTAACAAATATCTCATTTGATCCTCAGAACAACTGTGCAAGTTAAATGCTATTATGGTCCCGATTTTACAGATGAGGTACAGAAGCTCAGTGACTTGCCCGGTGTCACACAGCTGGTAGATGCCTGTCAGAATTTGAATTCCTGCCTGCCTAACTCCAGACCCCGCCCTCTGCGCGCTCTGGCACCCCCTCGTAGCTCTGAATGATTGAAAGCGTGAGCAGAGAGGAGGGGGCTCAGTCGTATAAGCCCCCGGAGCCAGAAGCCCTTGCTTCCCCAGGATAAGACAGTTGGGACACGCCTTGGACAGGTGGCCTCTCAAGCCCTTGCCCACCCTCCCACAGCCTCCTTGCCAGCTACAAGTGAGGGGCTTTTCTGGGACAAAACAGTCAGGTTTCCGGGCTACTTTCTTTAGTCCTGCTCTGCTCCTTACTGTATGACCCCGGGCAGGTCACTTCATCTGTCTGAGCTTCAGTTTCTGAATCTATAGTAAAGGGTGATAATTGCCTCATAATTGCAGTGAGACCCAAGTGAACTCATGTGGGGGGGTGGCTTTGAAAGCGTTGAGAACTGGCCAGGACCCCTGCACAAGCTGATCATGGGCTGACCCAGGACCGGGCGGGGGGCTTCCTCCTCCCCCCAAGGAGTCTCCCAGTCGCATCTGCTCAGACAGGGTGTCTGCGGGCAGTGATTTTGAGGAAGGGCAGGCGTGGAGTCACAGTCATCAGAAATAAGCATCCGGCTGCCCCCCGAATGATGACTGCTAGAACCTTGGCTCATCAGGAAATGATCAGCCAAGTCCAGTAGCAGGGAAGAGAGCCGGCCTCGTGGTGGAAAGAACACAGGGCTTTGTAGACAGTAGGTGCTTAATGAATGAACTGAATTTAGTTGATCCCATTCCTCTTGGAGCTGGAAAAGACTCCCAGTGTAGAGAAAGGTTTTCCACTCTCTGAGAGGAGACATGGGGAGGGGGAGAAAAGGCCTCCTGGTCTGTCCATCAGTGAGAAAGGAGGAGAAAGGAGGCTGGGCTCACAACGCACCCACGTGCAGGACAGATCTGGGATTAATGGCATCCTGGGGCGGCCAAATGGAAGAGATGCAAGTCTCTAAGACCATGGGTCTTAGCCCCTGGCCCTCCTCGGACACCCCAATGCCATGTCTGTCCTCTGCTCAATGGCAGGAAGGACCAAAACTCACTCCTACTTAAATAACTCTCATGTCCCAGCACATCATCTCTCCAGAACATCTCAGGGCCAGTTCCCTCTCACCCCTGACCTGGCCACCTTCCTCACCTTTCCCCTGGACTGTCAGAATAGGCTTCCAATTAGTCCCCCAGGTTCCAGGCTTACTCCTCTCCGACCCCAGAAAACCCCATGCCATTTCCTCCCTTCAAGAATCTTCTATGACTCCCCAGTGCCTCTAGTCAAAAGTTTTACTGTCTGACTTCCTGTTTAAAACCCTTCACTCTCTGGCTCCAATCTACCTGGAAACAGGTTTGTTGTAGACCTGCGATGTTCCTTCACACATGCTACGCTGTGACCCAAATCCCCGACCTGTCCTTGGCCTTCCGTCTCTGGACTCTGTTTCCTCCAGGCTGCCAGCCGGACCTCCCCGCCTCCACCCATCAGGATCCAGTGGGTCCTTCAAGCACAGGTGCTCCCTTCTAAATAAGAGCCCTCAGACTTCCCCTATCTCCAACTCCTAGGTCCGCAGGCTTTCTCCTCCTTCCAATGATCTTGTAGTCTTATATGGATGCCTGTTGTATACCTCTCCCCTAGAATATAAACCCCTTGAGGACCTGGACTATGTTTCTGGTTGGAACACAGGACTCTGTGTACAGTAGGTGCTTAATGAATGTATACTGGATTCAATTGATCCCAGTCTCTCTAAGCTGGAAATAGCTTCAAACTTCAGGTTCCGATGCATATGACCAAGAACTCCTTATCTCCAAGCAAGTGGGCATCCAGTCCCTGGCTGCAGACCTGGGGTGGGCTTGACTGCTAGGTTTTCCTTCCATCATGTTAAAACCTGCCGGTTCATGGCTCTCCCCGTCTCTCCTCCTCGCAACGACTTCCAGCTCTGCCTTCCAGGGCTGAACAAAACAAACCTAATCCCTCTTCCATGTGACAGTCCTCCCAATGCCAAGCCACCTTGTGCAGGTGCGTCAAGGTTTGAAGAGCACTTTCCTTACTCTTAGCTGCTGTGATTTTACAAATAAAGGGGAAATGACTTGCCCAGAGTCACCCAGTTAATAGGTGGCAGTATCATCAGTGCTCCCAATACAGAACCTTTCTCCTGGCTCCTTCCCCACTGCCACAGATTTGTCCCTCTCTCCTACATCCTTAAAAAAAACTTTCAGGCTATTATTATTATTTAGCTGCCCTCCACTTCACTGCCAAAATGCTGGGAAAAGCTCTCTGCACTCACTTCTACTTTCTCACACACATAATCTATTCACTCGTCAACTCCCAATGTTTGACCTCAGCTGGAAACGCTCCCCTCAAGGAGCCTTCTAACTGCTAAGTCCTGTGGTGTTTCTTTAGTCCTTGTCCTTCTGGACTTCACCTCTGCAGCCTGCTCAGTCAGTCAGTCAGTCAGTCAATAAGCTCTTTTTTTTGGATCACCTCCCCTTCATCAGACTTCCAGAGAGGGGCTGATCAACTCCTCCTTAAACTTCTTTTCTGGCTCATCATCCAGGTCCTGCCTCCTTCCCATGGGGATCCCTTCACACCTTAGTCCAGGGCCCCCCCTTCTCTCCTCATTCCAATACTTACAAGCTTCCATGGCTTCAAGCATTTCTCTCATGAGTTATAATGTCCCTTCCCCAGTCCCAAAACATTTCATTGTCTTCTCCCCCACCCTTTTCCTCCTTTCCTTAGTTCTCTCCTGGAAGCCATCATTCTTCCAGGCCCCAGGTTAACCATCTTTAAATGGGCCTCTGTTCCTCACTCCCCTCCCCTCCCTTGCTCAATCAGGCACCAAAGATAGTCATACCACCTCTCCAGCTGGCCACTGCTCTAGTTCAGCCCATTCTCACCTCTCTCCTGAGCTATTGTAATCATCTCACTGGCCTCCCTGCCTCCAGTCTCTCTCCACTCCAGTCCATCCTCCATTTGGCTACTCTCATGACTCTCCTAAAGCATGGGTTTTACAGCAACAAGATTATGCGATGATCGATTCTGATGGACATGGCTCTCTTCAACAATGAGATGGGTCAAACCAGTTCCAAATGTTCAGTGGTGAGAGACTCATCTGCACCCAGAGAGAGGACTATGGGAACTGAGAGTGGTTCACAATGTTTCCCCCTTTTTTGTTGTTGTTTCCTTGCATTTTATTTTGCTTCTCTTTTTTTTTCTTGCACAGCATGATAATTACATAAATATGTATACATATGTTGGATTTAACATATATTTCTACTATGTTTAACATATATTAGATTACTTGCCATGTAGGGGAGGGCATGGGGGAAGGGAGGGAAATTAGAACACGGGTTTTGCAAGGGCTAATGTTGAAGAATTGTCCATGCATATGCTTTGAAAAATAAAAAGCTTTAATTTTAAAAAACATGAGTTTTTCATATCCCACTTCTCAAGAAGTTCTAATGTCTCTCTATTACTACTAGAGAAAACAAACTTTTATCAGTTACATAGAGCTCTTCCCAGGCTGGCTCCAGTCCAACTTCACACCTGTTTACACATTACTCCACCTCAATCACTCTGCATTTCAGCTCAACTTGCCTCACTACAGTCCTTCTCTCCCTGCTCTCTGTCTTTGCATTGTCTGTACCCTGTGGCTAAAAATGCCTTCCCTCTTCACCTCTACTGCCTGGAACCTCTGGATTTCTTCAAGCTACAACTCAAGAACTACTTTCTACACAAGGCTTTTTCTGCCATGCCCAATCTCCCTTCACAGTCTCCCCATCCCCTCAGAGTGACCTTATATTTACTCTGAATGTTCATCGGATCTGATTATCTGTGTACCTGCTGCTTCCCTGAATGTAAACTTCCTGAGGACGTGGGGATATTCATATTGGTTGGTGTTTAGCATCTCTAGGAAGAGAGATTCCTTCACAACACACCCTTCAGAGTATTTTATCTTTTTATTTTTTAATTAAAATGTTTTTATTTTAATTTTTTTTTATTTTTAGTTAAAGTTTTGAGTTCCAAATTCTATCCCTCCTTCCTTGAGACAGCAATCAGATATAGATTATTCTTGTCTAATTATGTAAAACATTTCTATATTATTCATCTTTCCAAGAAGGCTCAAAATTTTAAAAATGAAAGAATGTAAAAAATAGCATCCTTTAGTCTGTTTTCAGAAGATATCAATTCTTTCTCTGGAGGCAGATAGCCTGTTTCATCATTAGTCCTCCAGGGATGTCTTAGATGATTATATTGTTGAGAACAGCTAAGTCATTCACATTCTTCATTATACAATATTGCTGTTACTTATAGACTGTAGTCCTGGTTCTATTCACTTCTCTTCAGGTAAGTCTTTCAAGAGTTTTCTGAAATCATCATTTTTCTAGCACAGAAATATATAGCCACAATCACATACTTGTTTAACACATAACTTGTTTAACCATCCCGCAATTGATGGGCATCCCTTCGATTTTCGATTCTTAGCCACCACGAAAAGAGCTATAAATATTTTTATACAGATAAGTCCCTTTCTCTTTTTTGGATGTCTTTGGGATATAACTCTAGAGTTGACGTTGCTGGATCAAAAGATATACACCATTTTTTAATTCTTTGGGCATTCAGAACAGTTTCTAAGATTTGGGAGCTTATTCTCTGAGAGGTTCCTAGCAATCCCTAGCAATCCCTTGGGGGGGAAAAAAACCTAGCCTGGTGCATGAGAGTCCATGGGATCTAAAATGTTCTGTGAACCTCAGCAATGGAGGAATAGCTGCCCAATAGCCCTTACATTGGCCCTTGACTAGAAAGCTATGCCCAGTTTGGAGATGTGCTCAGAACCAGGGACAGCACTCTGCTAACTCACATGGGTCTACCACAGAGATTTTGACAGGGGTAGAATGGAACTCAGACCAGCCCAGGCAAACTAATCATCAGGCAAAGGCACCAAGACTGAAGGGGAAGAATGAAGGCTCACGGAGCTTGTCCATCCAGCTCCTTCATTTTACAAGTGAGAGGACTAAGACTCAGAAAGGAGAGAAGCTTTTTCTCCACTGCAGAGCAGTGCTGCAAAGCTAAGATGCTAATTCAGGTCATCCTCTGGGTCTTTCTGATAAGCTCCTTCCTTAACCCTTCAGGGCTCAGTAAAGGAAGCCATCTAATGACCAAGAAGCCAAGAGCCACAGGACTCTGGATTTTGGGCTTGGAGAGATCTAAGCTTCCTGTCAAGCGGGGTTGTGTGGCAGGGCCAATACCCAGGGAGCAGTAGGAAGAGAGTCTGGGGCTTCCTGTCCCCTATCAAAGCCCACTTCTGGATTTCTCAGGATCCAAGGGGTGGGAATATTATGGTATAGAGTATGTATGGCTGGACACAAGAGAAAGGCTGCATCCTACTGTGAGGACTTAGACAGGGCCCTCCTCCCCTGGGGCAAAGAGTAGGAGAGATCTGGTCTTCTTAGTGACCCTACATGGATGACAGAGATGACAATAAAAAGCTCCTCCCTGGGACCCAAAGAAATCCTGACTGGGCAGTCCTCCTTGAGTCTCACTTTCTTCTGTAAACTGGAAGACATAATCTTTGCCCTACCTACCACTCAAGGGAGTTTCAAGAAAGGAGCTTTGTCACTTAAGTGCTATTATTTCTATTTTTACAGATGAGGAAGTTGTGGCAAAAAGAGGCTGAGTGACTTTACCCTAGATCATGGAGTGGAAGCTGGGAATAGTCCTGAGGAAATACAATCTCCCACACTGGGAGCCCCCACAGCAAATGGTTGAGGTGGATCCCTCCAAATACCACCCCAAACCAACACCATGATTTCATGCCCTCAAGGAGCCAGTAAATCTGACCCCAGAATTTCAACCCATTTAGGGGACAAAAGACAATGCCAAAATCCTGGAGCAATCTGCCTGGTGTTGGGCTGGGGTACCCTTTCCAGTCCCCTTCCCAAATTTCCCAGCATCCTCCAGTGCATATCTCATCTGAGAAAAAATACAAAAACACCTACCCAGGAGCCCCCACTCCAGGCATGGTCTGTGCTAGGGACAAAAAAGGCGGGAAGGGTTCCTGCCATAATGACTCTCAAGAGTGTCAGGGAGGCTTCTTGGGATACAGTGGACTCCTGCAGAGCCTTATGCTTTGGGGCATGGATATCTAGCCAGGTATCCTGGTGCCATTATCAGATCTGGATGCAAAATGAAATGAGAAAGAAGCAGAAGTATGGATGTGTTCAGGAAGGTTCCCAGTCCAACCTGTCCCCAGTCTTGCCCTGAGGGATAAGTGGCCTGAAACTATAGCCCCGAAATGAGCAGAACCAGGAGATCATTATACACTTCGACAACGATATTGTATGAGGACATATTTTGATGGAAGTGGATTTCTTTGACAAAGAGACCTAACTAAGTTTCAATTGATAAATGACGGACAAAAGCAGCTACACCCAAAGAAAGAACACTGGGAAATGAATGTGAACTATCTGCATTTTTGTTTTTCTTCCCGGGTTATTTATACCTTCTGAATCCAATTCTCCCTATGCAACAAGAGAACTGTTCGGTTCTGCAAACATATATTGTATCTAGGATATACTGCAACATATCCAACATATAAAGAACTGCTTGCCATCTAGGGGAGGGGGTGGAGGGAGGGGAAAAAAATCGGAAAAGAAACGAGTGCAAGGGATAATGTTGTCAATATAAAGTAATCATTAAATAAAAAAAATTTTTTTAAATGATATTTTTAAAAAAAGAAAGAAACTATAGCCCCACACTCAATAATGGAACCCAAGCATCCTGATTCTTCAGCCCATGATCCTGATCAATCCAGTCGATCTACCCCCTCTCCCCGAGATAGGACATAGACTTCCTATCTTCCCAACCATGGACCTCTGGAGGATCCAGGTTTCCTAGGCCCCGTCTCCAATTTGAATTTTTTAGCATGAGAAGTGAATCTCAGAAATTTAAAGGACTTTAGAACACAAAGCAACAGGTCTGGAAAAAGACTTTTAGAAAGACCATATACTTCATTTTTTTACAAATGGAGAAACTGACCGGTTTAAGCGCATCCTAATGTTACATTGTGAAGATATCACAGAGCCAGATTCAAGACTAGTGTTCTTTCCCTGATTCTAGGGTCTGCAGGCACAGATCTAGCCCCCACCTCCTAGGTATCTGAGCCCCTTATATGAGCTCACTACTCAGGTGTCCAGAGAAGCAGATAAACTGATCTGGTTTCTCTGGGTTACCCTCCTACAACACTCTTAGATCAATAGAAAACCTACAAAACATGAAAAAAAGAAATTATGGTAAATAATATGCACATCATTTCTTCCGCTATCTTGTATTTTGTTATTAACAACTTGTTAAGTATGTTCTGATTGGAGTTATTTTAATAGTATCTTTCTCTTCTTTTTATTCTTTCTTCTAGACTTGTATTGGTGATCTGACTAGACTCAAAGAAAAGCTTCAAGAATTGTTCCTACACCAGTAAAGTCATGTCCTATTCAAATATAATGTTTCCCTTTTGATAATGTCATTTGGTGCTCAGAAGTAGTAGGATAGAGTGGACAAAGACATTACCTTGAAATCAGGAAAACTTGGGAAAGCCCACCTTTAGCATACATAAGCCTTGTGACCTGGACATCGAGTTACCTTTTGGTGACCTGAGCACCTCTTTAAAAAGCTGCTGACCTGTGCTGGGAGAGAAAATTCCCAATACCAAAAAGTCTCAGGAGCAGTCTCTATCTTCTGTTCCAATTGTCTTCATGAGGAAAAAGCTTCTGTGAATTCCACAAGTCTGTGCCCACTTATTCCTTATCCCTGAGCCCTATTTTCCAGTGTATTTTTTGCCATCCTCACCTATTGCCGTATTGTCTCTGGATGTCCATCAAAATGTGTTGTTGTTGAGTCGAGTCCAACACTTCATGACCCCATGAATCACACAGGCCATTTCTCTCTCTGGTGAATTAAAGCAAAGAGTAGTCAAGTGAATTTCCCAGAGTCACACAGTTAGTGTCTTCCTTCTTCAGACCCAGTGCTCTATACATTGACACCTCATTCCCTTCATTGCTAGCCCTCAAAATCACCCAGGCAGATAATACATTTCCCTCCTGTTCCTCTCCCTGCTTTAATGTACAGGCTTACTTCTGAGGTTATTTTGGAGGTTACAAATGGACCACCACAATAAAGAAAATATTGAAATAAAGCAAGTCGCATGAATGTTGGTTTCTCGGTGCATATCAAAGTTCTGTTTATTCCATGCTATAGTCTATTAAGTGTACAATAGTGCCATATTTTTTCAAGTACACATCCTAATTTTAAATACTTTATTGCTAAAAATATGTTAACCATCATCTGAGCTTTCAATGAGTCATCTTTTTGTAGCCAGCTGCCTCCAGATCAGGGTCATGGTTGCTGAAGGCTGGGGTGACTGGCAATTTCTTCATATAAGACAACAGCAAAGTTTGTCACAATTGATTCTTCCTTTTATGTGAAAACTTAGAGGCCATTTTAACATCATCACCTGGCTAATTTCAGTATTGTTGTGCCATGGACCACTCAGAATAGTTTTGTGTTATTAAACTTCCTTTCCTTTCTCCTATTTGCTTTCAGTCTGTGGAGCAGTCAGAATACACACCATGTTTATTGATTAGATTCTTCAATTTATATGGATGGGATTTGTGGTGTCCCAAAACAATCCCAACAGTAACATCAAAGATCACTGATCCCAGATCACAATGACATAAATGATAGTAATGAAAATGTTTGAAATACTGAGAGAATTAACAAAGTATGACCAAGACATGATGTGAGCAGCACATGCTATTGGAAAAATGCTGTTGGCTCAACATAGGGTGCCACAAACTTTTAATTTGTTCAAAAAAGCAAAGTTCAATAAAAGGAGGTCTGCCTGTATACTCCCATGTTGTAAAGATTCCCACAAAAACATGGATTCGTTTAGAGTTGTAGGGTGAAGGATTGTTGTGGCAAGGGGATTGTCAGGTTCTATCCATCAAGCGCCAGGCCTGCCCCTTCACCATTACCTCCATCTGACTTCTCTCTTCACATCCTTCTCCTTGTGTATATTTGGGGAAAAGCCTCTTATTTGTCTCTTTGATGTCACTATACTGTTGCTTTCCTTGGCTGCTGCCAAGGACATTCACTGCTCTTGTTTGTTTCTGTTTTGGGGGGTGTTTGAGAAGTCAGTAATTTCTCCAGGTGTGGTTTTCTTTCTTAAAATGTTTCAAATGCCACTTTATTATTTAACATGCACCTTTTTCTACTTATGATAAACTCATATTTGCAGGTTAGATCATCCAGGGCTGCATCCAGAACTTCGCTGCTTCAGAACACATTATTTCCTTGAAGATGCAGAATAGTCTTAAGTTATTCAAATTCTCTTTCCTTTCTCCTATTTGCTTGCAGAATTTAATGTTTGTGAATTGAATTGTTTGGTTAAATCACTATGTGTCTTGGAATTTTTAGCCTTAAGTTTCTACTTAGAAGTGATCTAGGAATTCTCTCCATTGATATTTCATTTTCTATGTACAGAGTTCTCACTAGTACTAACTGCATTATGATGAGTAGGATTTTCATTCTGTTGTATTTTGAAAGACTAATGATACTTAAGTAATCTCTCAGCATTCATGTGTTTTGCTTGCACAGTGAGTAGCGTTTCTTCTAACATTCCTCTTTGCTTTCTTCTGAATTCTCCTTGACTTCTATATATTTGCATTTCCAATCTATTGTTCTTTTTGTTATTAAAGCTTTTTATTTACAAAACACATGAATGGGTAATTTTTCAACATTTACCCTTGCAAAACCTTCTGTTCCAAATTTTCTCCTCCTTCCTCCTTCCCCCTCCCCTAGATGGCAGGTAATCCAATATATGTTAAATATGTTAAAACATATATTAAATTCAATATATGTATACATATTTATACAGTTATCTTGCTGCACAAGAAAAAATTGGATCAAGAAGAAAAAAAACACCTGAGAAAGAAAATAAAATGCAAGCAAACAACAACAGAAAGAGTAAAAATGCTATGTTGTGTTTCACACTCAGTTCCCACGATTCTCTCTTTGGATGTAGATGGCTCTGTTCATCACTGAACAATTGGAACTGGTTTGAATCATCTTATTATTGAAGAGAGCCACATCCATTAGAATTGATCATCATATAGTCTTGTTGTTGCCTTGTACAATGAGATCACAGCTCCTTATTTCACTTAGCATCAGTTCATGTAAGTCTCTCCAGGCTTCTCTGAAATCATCCTGTTGGTCATTTCTTACGGAACAATAATATTCCATAACATTCATACACCATAACTCATTCAGCCATACTCCAATTGATGGACATCCATTCGGTTTCCATTTTCTTGCCATTACAAAAAGGGCTGCTACAAACATTTTGCACATGTGGATCCCTTTCCTTCCTTTAAGATATCTTTGAGATATAAGCCCAGTCTTTCTTTCATTTCTATGGTGAGATTTATCATCAAAGATTTCAATTCTGCTCACTATTAAAGGCTTTCATCATGTTCATTTTTCTTCTAAATCAAGAATGAAAGTGCAAATGCTTCTTTAATTTGGATAGTCAAATTAGGTTTCTTATTGAGTTTAGCTTCCTTTATTTTCGGCATCAGATATGGATACATAAGGTGCAGTTATTTTCTTGGGGGTCTCTTTGCAAGTCTTGACCAATGAGGTGAGATGACTAAAAATTCCATGGAATGATGCTTCTTTTTGCCTTTGGATACATGATAGAGCCAACTTTGCACACTCCTTTATTTACCTCTCCAAAGAGAACTTGTGAGTCATCCTCCCATCAAGTTGCAACTTCCTTCTGTCTTTTGGTTTTATTTATAGCAAGAAAGTCAACATTAAATCCATTCTGATCCTATGGCAAATATGTGCTTTCTTTAGTAATCAGACAAGGATCTTATATCCAGATCTCCCATTAAGAACCAAATTAGAATTCCTGCTGGGATGACTAACCCCTCTTGCCTTGACCCCTTGTCATGGCCTTCTTGCTAACCCTTATAGGAGTCCTAATCTACCTGTCCCATCTGATATCCTTCCTTCTGTGTTTGAAGGGTATAATACTCTCTCTATTTATCCTTATAGCACTTCTAATCATCCATTCCCACATGGTTTCTGCATCTATAACCCCTCTAATCCCACTAGTATTCTCAGCCTGTAAAGCAGCTGTTGGTTTAGCACTCCTTGTCAAAATCTCCGGCACCTCCAGAACTGACTACATTCATAACCTCAACCTCCCACAATTCTAAAACTCTTATCTTATACTCATTCCACTAACTTGATCCTCAAAAAATCCTTGAGTATGAATTAACAGCACTACCCACAGTTTTCTAATCAGCATTTGAAGCCTAACTCTCCTGTACCACAGTACAGACCTAGGCTACAACAATAACAGCTCTTTTTCACTAGACTCCCTATCAGGACCTCTGCTAGTTCTATCATGCTGACTTCTTTCCACCAATCTTCTATTGTTACTGTAAAAATGGCAGGGGGCCACAAAGAAGAGTCATTTTGTTTGTTTGTTTCTTTATTTCATGGGTTTCAATAGCTGAAGAAGTCCTGGCTAAAGAGTCAGTCAAATGAGCTGCTTAGGAGACTCTGCCTATTCCTTAGCTAAGCTGGTCCATGTTGCTGGAACCCTCAAAACTTTGCCAGCCTGGTGGACGTAGCTTTCAAAAACCAGGGTCATCTGCTCAAGTATCCAAGGAAGATCTTGGGGAAGAAACAAAAATACCAAATCGCACTAAGCTGGAAGCATAAATAAACCGAGAAAGAAGTAAACAGCATTACTGGATAAGATTAAATCAACACCTGCATGAAATTGTGTGCTTTGTTTTAAAATTAGACTACTTCAGAGTTTCCCATTGCTGCTTAATGCAACACACACCCCTGAGAGAATTTTTCAGTGATATCTTATCCCTGAATCTCTTCAGAATCAAAAATCCATCTCTTGGGTCTGTCCATGTCTTTTCTGATGCTATTTCAGCTCAAAGTCCCTAGCCAGTGTACTTTTTCCTTTTCTTTTTCCCTGTTGTCTTTGTGACTCAGCAGGCACACGGAAGAAACTGCCAAGAAACAAGAAATAGTCACCCTCTTCTCTTTCATCCCCTACTGCAGATTTATCCCCCACTTCCTGGTGTGGACCCACAAGTCTCCATTTCCTACAACCTGCTTTTTATTAACATTTAACATGTTCATTCTGGAACTGTTTTGTTTGTCTGTGTATCCATCTGAACTCCCTTCTGTTCCCCCTTTTCTGACCTCCTTTCTTTTCTACTTTAATTTTAGCATCACTATTGACAGTCCCACTTTCCTTCCAAATCTCTGCCAATTTTTTTTAATTGGGACGAGTATAGTGGAGTCAAACAGATTTGTCCAGGAAATGTGTGGACCAGAAAATGGACATCTTGTTCCACACAGCGAATCCACTACTTCTCAATTAGAAAGGAGGTAACAGAGTTGGTTTTCCTTACAGCAAACATTTTTCCTGGTCCTGCTCCTTTCACTCCACTTCAGCCTATACAATTATTCCCATGTTTCTCCTACCTACCCTTCACCAGATTCATAGGTCAAAATGTGTTCAGTCATTCCCCAATGTATGGCAGGCAGCCCCTCAATTCTTTGCCACCACAGAAAGAAGTGCCTTCAACAGTCCCATACTCTTTCCTTCTGTTCCTGTTCACTGTGAAGGACAAGCCCAAAGCTGTGTTTTGAATAGTTTTCAGCAGTTCTGTTTCTTCCTAACAATCACCTCAAGAATTTTTTAACCAAGTCAACAGTCCTCTGTCTGATTGGAATGACCTGGAAGAGAGCAGCAACCTTTTCAATTGTTTTCCTTTTAAAAGAAAAGATTTTTATTAAAGTGGCTAAGTACAAATATTATTCCAATACATATTCATGATCTGTAAGCTCATTGATGTGGCTATTCTCTCCATTGGTTCATGCCCTCCTAACATGTGCCTCTCTTGTCCACACCTCCCTTAAGTTCAGCCTTCATCACTCAGTCAACAAGCACTTTATTGAGCACCTACTCTGTGCAGGCACTCTACTGGGATACAAAAAAGGGGGGAGGGGGAGAGAAACCAGTTCCTGACTCCCAAGAGCTCACAACTTAATAGAGGCATTGACTTGGAAATGTCTTTGTACATACAATATAGGTGCAAGATAAACTAAAGGTCTCTTGGTTTCTCACCATCAAACTACTCACTCCCACCTCGGATTGTTATTTGAGCTCCTTCCCCTTTCCCCTTACTCTCCCCTCCACAAATCCTGCCTTTTTTCTTGGTTCAATCTCAGATTCCACCTTCCCTCTCGTAAGTCCTTCCCAGCTTATACAAACCTCCTTTCCCTGAGCTCCAAAAGTCTTCCATGCCAAGGATGCATTTTGGCTTTACTCCCAGAGGGCTCTTTAGTAACTAGCTTTGGATCTATGCATTTTATCCCCCCCCCAACAATGTTATGTCTTCAAAGGCAGAAGTCCCATGTCCCTCAGAGATCCCTGTCCGAGGTGGAGCATCCAGTAGATAGTCAATAATTTAATTCAAAATTCCAATTTATCCAATATTTGCCATGTGCCTCTAGTATACAAGGCTCAGTGCCAGAAGCTAGAAGCACAAGGTGACCTGAATGTGCTTAAGTTTTCACAGTCAGCAAGTCTGAGTGGGCGTCTGAGAGCAGGAATGGGATTTCTGGGACATGGCTTAAAATATAGGGATGACAAGTCCTTGTCTCTGGGTGGAGCACATCTAAGTAGAACCAGTAAAAATAGATTTGCCTGAAGTTCTGTGATTCTGAACGAGACTGGCTTAAAGTAGAGGAGGAAGGAGGAGGAAGAAACTATCTGACTTCATTGGTCTGCCATGCCTGGGGCCACTGAAAGCACTTCAGCTGCCAGGCAGCATAGAAGGAAGGGCCAGAAACTCCCAAGATCATCATCCAGGAGCACAGCCAACAATGCACCAAGCGTAAGTGTCAGCCCTAGAAGGCCCCACTGAGGCTGGCAGCTGGGGCTCATGCCCTCTCAGGCCATATCACCTTCCTGGGGCCCATAATGGGCACTCTAGCTTCTTCCTGGCCCTAACACACAATACTCCATTTCCCAATTCCATGCTTTGTACTACTCATTCCCCATCTCTAGAATAGACTTTTTTCCTCCACTGCTTAGTCACTTGTTTCTGATAACACTCAATTTGAACGTTCCCTTCCAGGAAAAGGCCTGGCAACCCAAATCACATTCAAAGAACAGATCATTCAGGAGGAAAGGGAAAGGGGGAAGAGAGAGGAGAGGGGGAAATGACATGGTATGGGATGTAATAAGCATTTATTAAGCACCTACTGTGTGTCAGGCACTATTAAGTGCTTTACAAATATTACCTCTTTTGTGAAGAGACAGAAACAGAAGTCAATTTGAGAGATTCAGAAGCAGAGAAAGTGAGAGAGAAATATTTAGTGAGAACTCTCCAGCTAACAGAGAGATAATTTAACCTCAGAATAAACAAACCTCAGAATTGCCCCCACAGACTGACAGAAATCGGTAAAACTAAGGATACCCAACCCTCAATGAAAAGCCTTCAAAACATACAAACAATCAGTAATTATAACCTGTCACAGCCACACACAGAGACATTTAAATAGCTAACATTTTGAAGAATGCAAATGAAGATTACCTCGACAGAGCCCCTCGCCCTGTAAGGAGGCCTTTTCAAACAGTCTCTATCAGAGTTTAGGGAGCCTGGCGTAGGACCCTAAAGACCACAAAATTGAACACCATTCACCCCATTAGTCAGGATCTCCACTCCTTTCTTGCCCCCGAGGCACCTTTAATTCTCCCTTATTCCTCTCTCCTTCTCTGTGCTCTACAAACTGGAACTTAAAAAGAAACTTTCACTGGATCCACTTGAGGTAAAGATTATGTTTTCTCTTCCTTCAGCAGCCAGATTCTTAAAACAAACTATGCAAGAAGTGTTTCTTAAATCTCACCTCCTACTTCCTTCCTGAGCCCTTGTCATCTGGCTTCTAGTCTCCAGGACACTTACCCCACTATTCACACCACACCACACCATACCACACACACCAATCTCTGGACAGATCTTGGCTTTTTCCCCTCCACTCCAATTAGATTTGATCTAACAAACAATGTTTGGGAATTTATTGTGGGTAAGATACTTCTAAGTCCCAGGGTTATAAAGACAATTTTAAAATAAGTCCATTTCCCCTGGGAACTTCCATTTTACTCCAATACAAAACCCACATGGTCTGTGAGAGGGAAAGAACAACAAATGGAGGGCCAGGCGAGGCCCCTCATTAAATGTTAAAAAGAAGCTGAAGGGTGTTTAGGAGGTAAAGGGAACACAGCCTGTGTAGAGAAGACAACTCATCTGAAGTTAAAAAAAAAAAAAAAAAACAAGCAGACTCTTTTGACTGGAATAGGAAGACGTGAAGGGGAGTGATGTGTAAAAAGTTTAGAAAGCCCTTGCAAAGGGGTACCACACTACAGCCTGGGTATTTGATCCAAAAGTCAATAAGGAGCCATTGAAACTCCCTTCAGAGAGAGGTGACATAGTCAAGCTTGTGCTTTAAGGAGATCATGAAAACACATGTCTGGGGAGAAAACAGAGGCAGGAGGCTGAGGACCAGTAAGCAGGCCATTGCAATGTCCAGGAGAAGTTGGAGGAGGGCCTGGTCTTAGAGTGGCCAGATAAAGAGAAAAGGGGGATAGATATAAGAGATGTTGTGTAGGGAAAAGCGACAAAACTCAGCTCTGACTATATTCTGGAGAGTGAGGAAGTAGGAGGAGCAGAGAATAATTCTGAAGTTCTAGCCTGAGTGGTAGGAGATGGTGGAGAACTAAGCTGAAAGAGATGAGGTTGAATTCTGCTTGGGAAACATTGAATGAGAAATTCTTGCAAGAATTTGATCAAAGCTGTCCAATGGGCAATACTGATATAGTGCTAGAGCTCGGGTTTCCTTCCTGACCACAAGCCATTGGATAGCTCCCAGAGGATGTCTTGCATGAATCTCTAACTCAGCAAATATTAAAATGAACTTAATACCTTCTCCCTGTCCCCAGAGAGCTCCATCTCCTCATGACCACAACAGAGTGTAGACCATCATCAGAGGTCCCCCAAGTTTCTCAATGGTCACCTCATTGGTTTCCCTGCCTCCTGGAGCAATATTCTCCAACCCAACTTCCACACAGATGCCAACTGGCATTTCTGAAACAGAAATCTGCTCATGCTAGAAAGCTCCCTCCTGCATCAAGGACAATATACAAAATCCCCAGCTGGACATTTGGAATCCTCTACAATCTCCAAGAGTTATTTCATAGTGCTCCCTTTCCCACCTTTCTCCATTCCAGGTAGATTGACCCATTGTCCCAACAGAATTCATTTCCAGTATCTAGGTATTTGCACATCTGAACTATGACTCTTCCTCACTTCAACCTCATTGAGTCTCTGCCTTCAAAAGCTGCACAACTTTAGGATCTGCCTTCCACTTAAATTGACTTACTACATAGATTCTACATTCAGTTTTCTATATAAAGGATGTTCACCCTATTTAAATGTGAATGAGCTCCTAGAAAATGGTAAGAAAAAATGGCATCATGTTAGGATGTAGAGGAGCCCAGATGCTCACAGTTACCCTCAGTAAGCTGTAAACTCTAAAAATTAACCAGAAGAAGCAACAACAAATAAAACCATTTTTCTTTGAAAATTAATATACCGGGGCAGCTAGGTGGTGCAATGGCTAGAACACCAGCCCTGAAGAGGACCTGAGTTCAAATCTAGTCTCAAACACCTCCTAGCTGTGTGATTCTGGGTAAGTCACAACTCCAATTACCTCAGCAAAAATAAAAATAAAGAAAGAAAAAGAAAAAGAAAATTAATATACTTCTATATTGCTAGATAGACAGACATAGATGGTAAGTAGCTATAGATGATATGGCTATACTCCTCCAACCGATCCAAATCTCTACACAGAATGACTGCTTCTAGAAGCTTAGAGCAAAGACAAGTTAGAAAGCAAAGGGTAAAAGATCCTTGCCCCACAACAAGAGACAAGATGGAGCAATATTCAACATGAGCTGACCCAGACACTTGGAGGAGAGACAGGGTAGAACCAGAACCCAGCACTCAGGCAGCATAGGCTAGATCCACAAGAGAAGAAAAGTCCCAACAACTCTTAAAGGAGGAGGGTCCAAATTCTGGGTCAATCAGGGTCTAGCCACACCATGAGGCAGCTAGATGACTCAGTGGATAGAGCCCAAAGCCTCCAGTCAGGAAAATCTGAGTTCTAATCCAGCCTCAGACACGTACTATCTGGATTACTAGAAAAGTTAGGCTCTGTTATCCTCTAAAGAAGAAAATGATAAACCATGCCAGTATTGGTATGTTATGGTCCATGGGGGTCACAAAGAGTTGGACACGACTGGACATCTACACCATCCAAGCCCAAGCCCCTGATCCAAAACCTGAGGCTGGAGATATGAGCAAACAGAAGAAAATGCCAAGCATAATGAAAAAACACCTTGAACTGAGAGAAGCCCAAAAGGGGAATCTGGAAAGAAAGTAAAGCATAACATGTCCAAGTCAATCTTAAAAGAAAAGAAATCCAAACCACAAGGATAACAAGAGGACATGGAAGAAATGAAACAAGATTCAAAGTAATCCCAGTAAACTTTGGAGAGAAAATACCATATACATCCAGGAAAAGAACTGTGGAGATTAAATGTAAAATCAATACATACCATGTTCACTTTTTTCCTGTTTTTTTCCCCTTCTCCCAGGATTTTTCCTTTTTGTTCTGATTTTTCTCTCCCAACATGATTAATAAAGAAACTTATATTAAAAAATAAATAATTTTAATTAGAAAAGCCTAAAAAACAGAAATGAAACCATAGAATCAATAGGGAACAACATGGTCAGGAGACAAATTAAAATTTTCAAGATTTCTTAGCACCAGAAGACGGTATTTTTAAAAAATAATACATTGGTCACCCAAAGAAGAACTAGAGAACATTAGGAAAAGCAAACTTGACAACTTTGATTACATTAAATTAAAAAGGGTTTGTACAAGCAAAACCAACAGAAACAAGATTAAAAATGAAGTACAAATCTAGAGAAAAATCTTTACAGACAGTGTTTCTGATAAATGTCTAAAATACATAAAGAACTGTGTCAAATTTATAAGAATACAAGTCATCTCCCAATTGATAAATGGTCAAAGGACATGAACAGACAATTTTCAGATGATGAAATTAAAGCTATCTATAGTCATGAAAAAAAAATGCTCTAAATCACTATTGATCAGAGAAATGCAAATTAAAACAATTCTTAGATATAACCTTGCACCTTGCAGATTGGCTAAAATGACATAAAAGATATTGATAAATCTTAGAGGGGAAGTGGAAAAACTGGGACACTCATGCATTGTTAGTGGAGTTGTGAAATGATCCAACCATTTTGGAGTGCAATCTGGAACTATGCCCAAAGGAGTATAAAACTGTACATACCCTTTGATCCAGCAATGCAATTATGAGGTCTGTACCCCAAGAAATCATAAAGGGGAAAGGACTCACATGTGCAAAAAATGTTTGTAGCAATTTTTTAGTGGTAACAAAGAATTGGAAAATGAGTGAATGTCCATCAATTGAGGAATGGTTGAATAATTTGTGGTGCAGGAAGATAATGGAATATTATTGTTCTATTAAAAAAGTATAAACAAGCTGATTTTAGATAGGCCTGGAAAGATTTACATGAACTGTTGCTGAGCAAAACAAGCAGAACCAGGAATACAGTGTACACAGTAACAAGAAGAATGTGCAATAATTAACTATAAAATATATAAATTTGTTCTTCTCAGTGGTTCAAGGATCCACAACAATTCCAATAGATTTTGGATAGAAAATGCCCCCTGCATCCAGAAAAAGAACTAAGGATACAGAATATAAATAGACATGTGTTATATTCATTCCTTTTTTCTATTTTTTCCCCTCTCCCAAGCTTTTTTCCCTTTTGCTCTGATTTTTCTCTCCCAACATTATTCATAAAACAATGTGTATAAAAATAAATTGTAATAAAAACAACTCAGGGTTATGAATATCTGTTTCTAATAGAAACAGTTTCATAAGTTCTTGCTAGAATTCTAGATTCCATGCTCTTCATGATCCTATTGCAATTTATATGGGTTTTTTTAGACTATTTTTTACTGCTATAGTAAACAAAACAAAACCAACCGACCAACAAACAAGGGAGCAGGATTCACAAGATCTGGATTTTGGTTTTGATTCTATCATGTATTAACTGTGTAACCTTCAACAATCTAATTGATATTTATCAATTGCTTCATCTGTGAAATGGAAATAATTTTTGTAGTTTCACAGGTGGCCTTAATTGCATCTTTACATGTGGAGTGAATGATTTGAAGTATATGCAACATACCCAGAAAATTTTATCAGACAATATAAATATCATACATTATCATATAGTTATCCATTCCACATCATGGGAGTTTGGGGGTAGGAGTGCAGCATTCCCATGACCTGGAGAATTCACAAAACTGTTTTTAGCTCTCCCTTCATACCTGAGAAGAAGTTTAATTTTTTTTCTTTTTCTTTTATGGGATTTTTATCGCATCTTATTGTAAAATTTAGGTTAAGTATTTGGAAATGGTTTATGTTAAGGAAAATACTATAGTTATATTTTATGCATTTCTGAATTTCAAAACTATTTTTGGTATCATTTGCTGACTTTTGCATGTCAATTGTAGCTTCCACAAAATTACCCAAAAAATTCTTATTTAATTTCTTCAGCTGACCCATGATATAACAAAGCCATGAGGTAAAAGTAATAAATAATCTGTGAGGGATAATTGTAATGTTGAATATGAATAGGCCTGCTTTATATCTCTCACAAGTTTGTTAGAAAAATCAAATGAAGTAATGTATGTCAAGTATTTTATTAATTAAATATGTGAATGCTGGTTATTAGGAGATGAAGAGTATACAAACATGGAAGAAGGGATGGGAGAAGTTGGCCTTCTTTGAACCTCACTTTTATTTGAACTTCACAAAAGAGTTTAACACCCACATAGAGAGATATGGAAGTACTCTAACCTCAACAAGAAATGGACAAGAAGAAGAAAAGTGAGATTTACAAGACATAGAAAAATGGCTCAGAAATTTAGTTGTAAAAAAAAAACAAAATCCATTAGAAAAGGGGAAAGGAAGGAAGGAAGGAAGGAAAGGAAAGGAAAAGAGAGAGAGAGAGAGGAAGGAATAAGGGAGAGAGAGGGAAGGAGGAAGGAGCAAGGGAGAGAGAAGGAAGGAAGGAGGGGCAAGAGAGGGAAAGAAATAGAGAGAAGAAGAGAGAAAAAGTAAAAAGTCAAGACTAAGGTCAAAGCATGGAGAATAGAGTCCATGGAACAGAAACAGACTGCATCATTCAAAGATATCATTAGGCAAACTCTTCTTCCACTACCTTCTTCTTTGTACAGAGGCAGAAGCAAAAGGAAGAAAATATGGGATTGGGAAATAAGGGAAGATATGATTGTAACTCTAAAGGTGAATGGGATGAATTCACCTATAATAAAGAAAAAGTCAGAATGGATTAGTGAGTAGACTCCAACAATGTTTCCCCCCCAAGACAATTTACAACAATATGTTGTTTACTTCTCTAAGCACAGAAATGCACTTGAACCATAAATTACAATTCTGAATTGAAGAGGCATGAAACATTCTCTAAAAGATTTTGGAGAGAGAAAATGCAAGGATTATTGTTCCCCAATTCACAGAAAAAGGGATAAGCCTTTATTAAATGTCTGCTATGTGTCAATGAGGTTCTAGGGAAGACTAATATCTCTGGTGTAAGAGCGTGCTGAGCCTTTTTTAGGGTTGCGTGTCCACTTTGCTGTCCATCTTCTGCCCACCTCTCACCTATGACTCCAAGAAGCTGGAGCATGCGGTGGCCACACTCCAATAAACTATCTTGGCAGTCAGGCTAACCCAAGTTGTGGGTAACTGATAGGCCTCGAATCTGTAGGGAGTTAGGGGGATATCCATTCCAAGCATGTGAGGACTTGCCCCAATGGAATGAGTAGATGAGAACAATTTGTTCCAATGGTCATGAAGGTGACTGAAGCAGGTGCTACGGAGTGCTTAGAGCTTAGTCAGACATTTCAGATGCCAAAATCATCCACTGAATCCCAGGACATCACCAGTCATCTTTATTCTTGTTTTGCTTCTGGGCTTCAATGACTCTGAAAGAGAGAGTGAGATGATGATTTGGGGAAATTCTGCTTCACTTAAATCTAATTCATGTCATCACCCTGTGATGTCATTGGTCTTTGAAAGTGAAGGACAAACAACTATGTGCTGACCATTTTACAAATATAATTTCATTTGATCCTTACAACAATCCTGGGATTGTTATAGGTACTATTATTATTCTCATTTTACAGTTGAGAAAATGAAGTGGATAAAGTGACCTGCCCAAAATCACATAGCTAAAGAACTATCTGAGCCTGGATTTGAACTCATATCTTGCTGATTCCAGGCCCAGCAGTCTACCCATTGCACCACCTAGCTCTCTCTAGATGATGGATAAACTAATTTTTAAAGTAGAGTGACCTGATCAGAGTCAAACAACTGGAATGGAAGGCAATATTTGAACCCAGTTGTTCTAACTCTAAAGAGGAGTTAAGCAGTACCCAAGGACATGAACTGGGCTCATCATCTGCCAGTCACATCCCTTCAGCCTCTCAAGTTTGTTGAATGAAACCTTAATCTCAACCTGCCTAGCCTCTGTGAGCTTCATAGAAGCTGGCATTCCCCTGGTCGTGATCTCCAGTTGTGGGTAGTGTGTTTGCCATGTTGTAAAAAGAACTCTGGTGCTCACGTAAAACCATACGCACGTCACGGCTGTCGTGTGCTGGGGAGAAGGCACCGAGCCAAAAGCCACCTGCTCACGCAGAGCCTTCCTAGGCGTGACTCACATTAATTGTATCATTCATCATAAATACAGTTGAAAATGACCAGTTCATATCTAGTCCTTGCCCCAGGAGCAAACAAAGCCATGTTTCCTGTAGCTCCCTCCCTCTCTCCCTCTCTCCTTCCTTCCTTCTATATTTTCTTCCTTTGGTAGACTTTCAAAGGTACTGAAAAAGAGGGAAGGCAGAACAGCCAGAGGGAGCAGTGGAAAGCACACGGACCTGGTGTCAGGGGATCAGAGCCCCAGCTCTGATGCTTTCATTCTGGGTTAGCTTCGGGGAATTAGCTGACCTCTCTCAATTTTTGGTTACTCATCTGTAACAAGAAAAATGGGGCTAATAATAGCCCCTGCCTCCCAGCTCAGGCGAGCCCTTAGAATGATGAATGAGGTCACTCGTGCCCCAGCCTCATCTCTAAAATGGGGTCAGCAGATAGTGCCTGGCTCCCAGCTGATGAAGCCTAATAGGAGGCAGAGCTGAGGTGGCATTCCAGCTCCTCGGGGGCTCTGGTCCCCACGGCACAAGAAAGAAGCAATCGTCTGGCAACCCTTCCTCATTGGCCCCTGCTAACAATCTGGCTGGTGGGAGGGGTGCAGCTGAGGGGCCCATAGGTTCGGTCCCATAGGTTTGGGTCCCATAGGTTCGAGTCCCATAGGTTCGGGTCAGGGTCCCAGAGAAGTTCCTCCATTCAGCCTCCAGAGCCGGTCCTTAACAGGAACCCAACCCAGCACAGCACCACCCTGCCCAGCCCAAGTTGGGCCGGGCCAGGTTTACTGCTTCAGGGAATTGTCTGGTTCTTCAGGGAAAAGGAGACAGTGCAGGCACAGGCAGGTAGCACCCAGCTTCTGAGAGGCTCAGACCATAAAGGATACTGGCAGTGCCAAGGGAGCTCCAACAGCTGCTGCCCAGGGAGGGAGGAAAGGTCACCTCGTGGGGCTGGGAAGGTGGCTGCCTCGCACCCCACCTACCACCTATCCTGGCACTGATGGTTTATGGCCAGGTCCTGTTGGGGTCGGGCTGGGCTCCAAATGAGCAGGAGCGCACACACACACACACACACACACACACACACACACACACACACTTTGTCAACAGGCAAGGGTCCAGACTTGCTGAACACCTTTCCTAGAAAAGGATCGTTCCTATTCTTGGGAACTCTTGAGGCCCAATGGCAGAAAAAATAAAACTGAGAATGGGAAGGAAAAACAGAAGGAAGGAAGGAAGGGAGGGAGGGAGGAAGGGAGGGAAGGAGGGAGAAAAGGGAGAGAGGGAGGGAAGGGAGGAAGGGAGGGAAGGGAGAGAGGGAAGAAGGAAGAAACCAGGTATTTATTAAGCTTTTAAAAGTGCAGCTGGATGGTGTAGTAGATAGAATCTGAAGTAAAGAAGGTTCAGTAGCCCCATTTTCTAGATAAAGAAACTGAGGCAAGCAAGTGACTTGCCCAGAGTTTGAGGCCAAACTTGAGCTCCAGGCCTGGGGTTCCAACTACTGTGCCACCCAGTTAGTGCTGCCCCTGGCTCTTCTTCCATGTCCTCCAAAAGGCAGCAAGTTAACACTTCCAGAGCTTTTCTACTGATTTCAAAGTGTCTTTGTCTCCTTTTGGTGAATATGGGGACAGGGAAGGGGGAGGGGGGCTGACTCCGAGTGGTCCCTGAGTGATCCCGGAGTACAAAAGGGAACTGCATAGTTTTCACTGAAAATATTGGTCTCCAGGTCTGGGAAGTCAATGCCTCATTGGGCCAGCAGAGGGTGCCATAGTCCTGCTGAATAGCTTCTAATGCAGGAAACCCGGAACAGAAGGCAATCCTAGTGGGGACTTCCAAACTGGGATGGGGTGTGTGTGTGTCTGTCTGTCTGTCTGTCTGTCTGTCTGTCTGTGTCTGTGTGTCTCTGTATATCTATGCGTGTGGTGCATGTGTATGTGAGTGTGTGTGTATGAGTGTGGTGTGTGTGTGTGTGTGTGTGTGTGTGTGTATCTGTCTGTGCCCTTCTGGGACTGTGAGAGTGTGAGTGTGTATGTGAGTGTGTGTGTGTGTGTGTGTGTGTGTGTGGTATGTGAGTGTGTGTGTGAGTGTGTACGTGTGTGTTAAGGATCTGTGCTTTCTGGGAGTGTGAGTGTGTGTGTGTGTTTGTCTGTGCCGCTCTGGGAGTGTCTATATGTGTGTCTTGCACATGTTTGCTCCCACATGGCCCAGAGCCAGTGGGGTCTGCACTGAGTCCCACCCAGACACAGTTGAGCTGGGAAGGAGGAGAATTATTGGACAAGAGGAAAAGTGAGTGTGAGCACCAATGCAGGTGGGTGTGAGTGAGTTCCAGAGGTCGGGCGCACCTGATTGGGAGCTGCTTACAACATGACCTAGTTTTCTGAGCCTATGGAACCTGCTCTCCCTGAGTGATTCTTCACCAATGCAGTCACCAAGATAGGATCTCTGGGAAAACATCCTTTGGTCCTGATCCCTTCCCCTGGGTCTCGCTGACCCTGGCAAAGAGGAAGGCCCGCCCATGAGAGCCTCTGGTCTGGGCTTTGGGGAAGGGCTAAAGGGCCTTGGGAAAACCTGCCATTGTCTTCTCTACAACCCTCCCCCCAGCAAAAACATTGATTCAGAAAAAGGCCAAAGAGATACTGACTGTGAGGACATTAGGCTCTATGGGTTGGGAACACAGCAATTTTTCATTGTTGAAAAGAAACTCCCCTGAGCGTCCTGTGCAGGACCTGACTGGGAGTGTCTAGCCTGAAATCTGCAGAATTGGGGTCTGCTTGGGCCCAGGGCTCAGAACATGGATCCAGGAAGAGGAACTAGCAGGAGGCCGAAGGACAGCTGCTGCCAGGTTAAATGGAAATGGACTTCTTGGGGACAGGGTAAGCTCTCCCCGCCCCCTCCCTCCAAGCTCTCCAAGAAGAGACTGGGGTGGAGATGGGGGTATAGTCTCTTGTTGGAGCTTTTGTGGAGGGCATCCTTAGTCAGAGACAGGTCTGAAGGCCTCCAAATTTTTCCCTCCTGCTTCACAACTGACTACATGACCTCTAAAGACCCTTCCTTGAGCCAGGGGCCTCAATGCACATTCCAGGGTGTTAACAAGATAAGACATAAGCACAGATAACTTTCCAGACTGAGAGTTCCAGATGTTATCCACAGGGACACACCTTCCATTGAAAGAGGCCCTGACCCCACCCTCCTAGAGAGCCCAGGAAGTGACCTCAGGAGACCCAAGGCCTGGAAATTTAAGATTTGAGAACCCGACCAGCATCTCAGCACACACACACACACACACACACACACACACACAGGGTGGGAAGAAAGAGTAGCACGAAGACCTGAGAGAGCACAATACATGGATACATTGTGTACAATATGTGAACTATTGGGGCTCTGTTCTGGGCTATAAGTGCTACAATGTGTAGAGAAGGCATAAAGTGCTAAGATGTATCTGCTCTGTGTGTGAGGAAACGGATACAATGTGGCAAAGCAGGGACTGAGGGTTGGGACTGCAACAATGTGAAGGAAAACAACTCTCAAAATTAGCTCCTAGCCCAAGGCTGGGAACATATTAGGTGCCTTGGAAATGTTTATAGATTAAATGACTGAAAGTAAGCTCAAATACCTCAGCCAGCGCTGGTTCCAGATGGATGAAGTTGGAATGCACAGTCTTCAGGAGAGGAGTGTGCTGGAGGAAGTCAATGCAAGCTAAGAGCCAGTTGTTAAATGTTCAAGGTGAGCATTTACACCTCAGGTATCGGCAAACGCTACAAACCAGGGCTTGATTTGTGGTACTGCCCAGATTTAAGAAAGTGCCAATGTTAAAAATGCAGATTAAGCTTAAAAGTGGGGCTTCTTCAGAGAGCTCATTATTAAACACACCCTACCAGTTGGAGGTTGCTGTGACAGCAGGCTTTCCTTGCCTGGGCGTCTTTGAGTGTGGCTGTTGAAGGGCAGGGTCCTCTGGAGGGAAAGCTTAGGAGACAGCTGCACACTTAGGATTGAAGTATATAAGGAGAGGAGAATCAATAAGGTAACTGCTGAGGAAACACTGGGAAAGAATCACTTAGATTAGGCCAGGTTGGCTGGCTTGGGGCCAGGCCCTTCCCTCCAGCTCCGTGCAACTAGCTGTAGACTGGATTCACTTCGGAGCTGGGAGAGAGCTGGCAGCTTTGCCTTGGAAGCCCCCCCAAGGACCCTAAAATCCAGGGGTCTCCATGACATCCTGGCCAAACCCTCCCCCTGGGGGGAAGGGCAGCCTCTTGTGATTGGCTGCTTGGGTCTTTCAGACCACAGAGATGGAGCCGTTCGCTCTCCTCCATCTTTCTTGGCTGGGTGACTCTTTTCTGGGACTTCTACAGAGGAAGCCATTGAACCAAAGGACTTTGCTTCCCCTGCTCCCCAGTTTGCCAGACTCAGGGAAATGAGCCTAGGAGATGGGGTCTTTCTGGACCATGATGTTTGTCCTGCCCCACCTCGGGTACCCGCTGAAGAGATCCCCATGGTATCCAGGGTTCTAGTCCTGGCCATCTTGGAGCCAAGAGTGCAGAGGAGATCATGCAGCCAGACAGTCCAACTTGGAAGCTGAGAGCCAGAGCTCCAGCCCAAGGGGAACTTGTCATTTAGAACAGGCTGCTGTCTGGGGACCAGCTAAGCTGTGGGCCTAATGCCCTCCCCTCTCCAGGGAGAAGGAAGTGCAGGGGGAGGAGATTATCCTTCCATGTTTGGGGGCAGGAGGTGAGTCTGAATAAGAAAACATGCTGAGAATGAGGGACATGGGCCAGAGAGGGCAAGTAAGGGGCACTGGGCCCCTTCGGACTGCAGTGGGAGAGGGAGGGAGACTGCCTGGGGGGAGGGGGGGGCGGGCAAGAAAGGCATGTGTGAGGGTGCATACACACACAGGTTCTAGAGAAACAGGATGCGACCTTTGGGCTCCAGATTACAAAGCTCTCCAAGTACAAAAGTCAACAAAACCCTTTTAGGAGCCCGCTATCAGAGCCCAGTGGGGAGCCTCCAGGGTGGAGGAACTGAGCTGAGATTCCCCTCTGAGGCTGAGCTCCTCATTCCGGACACACAGGGACACAAACATGCTCTGGCCCCAGTTACATCCAGCCTCACATTCTGGGGCTAGAGGAGGCTGGCCTCTACAGGGGCCTCCTCAGACCCGGGGCCCAGGGGCCTGGCAGGGCTCCCAAATGCTAGCTCCTGTTCAGGACAAGCCTCATCCTGGTATTCACTGTTCAGAAGCCAGGGGAAAGCCAGGCTACTCTGAACCCAGCCGTCACACTGGGCAATTGGGGGGGTGGGGGGGAGGAGGGCAGGAGACTTCTCCTACCTTTGGGAAATTAGGGTATTGCCCTGAAAATAATAAATAACTAACATTGATACCGAGCATACTGTGTGCCAGGCAACATGCTAAGGCCTTTGTAATTATCGGCTCATGTGATCCGCACAACCCTGACAAGGAAGGGCTGTTTTGATTCCCATTTTATTGATGAGGGCTGGACTATGGGAAGTCAACTAACAAAAGTGAATTAGGCCCTGCCCTCAATGATTTCCATTCCATTAGGGAAGGCAAGCTATACATACACTAGTATTCACAAACCAAGCCAGGCTAATGGGGAGACCCTGAACTGAGCTCAGAATCGAGGAACGGATTCTGAGAGACCGAGGCAATGCCAGGTGCCTGATCTGGAGGGTCTGGAGCACCCAGGGACAAAGCAATGCAAAGGCCATGAGGCTGGAGATGGAGGGGGAATGGTGCATGTGAGGAACCCTCCAAATGCCAGTTCTTAGCTGGGCTAGAAGGGGCCTGAAGGGGAGGGGCACAGGGAAAACCTCCCAACCCAGGGAGACGGCTTCCTCGGGGTACAGGGAAAAGCAGATTTTTTTCAGACGTGGCTAATATGGGAGGTTGTTTTCTTTACCTAAACATGTATAGAAGAGGTTTTGTTTCTCTTGATTTCTCAGCAGGGAAGGGGGGGGGGGGGGGAGCAGAGAATTTTGAACTAATTAAATAGAAATTTTAAAAATGAAATTAAAAAACAAAGTTAAGATTTCTTTTTTTTTTTCCTCAGATAATTGGAGGTAAGTGGCTTGCCCAGGGTCACACAGCCAGGAAGTGTTAAGTGTCTGAGACCAGATTTGATCTCAGGTCATCCTGACTTCAGGGCTGGTGCTTTATCCACTGAGCTACCCAGCTGCCCCCCAAAGTTAAGATTTCTTAATTGCAAAATCCAATGGCTTTTTCTCAGTCCTCATTCTCCTTGACCTCTCTGTAACCTTGGACATTGTGGCTCCCTTTCTTCTCTTGGATCCCCATTTCTCTCCCTCTCCTGGTTCTACCTGGTTCTTCCTGGTTCTACCTGGTTCTGTCTTCTTTTAAAAAGGCCCCTCATCTAGGCCCTGCCTGCTAAGGCTGAGTACCCCCACCCAGTCCTGGCTCAGTTCTAGACCCTCTTCCCTCCTCCCTCTACACTATTTCACTTGATGACATCAGTTCCCAGGGATTAAATTATCATCTCTGGTGGATTTTGAAACCTTCTTATCCCGTCCACGCCTCTTCTGACCTTCAGTATTACATCTCCAACTTCCTTCTGGACATCTAGATTGGGATCCAACAGACATCTTAAGTGGCAGCTAGGTGGCAAAATGGATAAAGCGATAGGACTGGAGTCAGGAAAACTCATTTTCCTGAATTTAAATGTGGCCTCAAACACTTCCTAGTTGTGTGACCCTGGACAAGTCACTTAAATTCCATTTGCCTCAGTGTCCTCATCTGTGAAATGAGCGGAGAAGGACAAACCATGCCAATATCTTTACCAAGAAAAACTCAAATGGGGCCATGAAATGACTGAACCACATCATGCTGACTTTCAGGTCCTACTGACCTCCCATGGGTCCTCTGTCTCACAGATTCTTAGAGTGAGACCTCAGAGTGAGCCCAGATGACCAGTGGAGCCCAATAGTACCCCTCCCTGACAGGGCATCCTGACCAGTGACTTTCCAGTCTCCTCTTGCTGGACCTCGGTCAGCAGCCCCAGACCTTTGGGTTGCTGAGAGCAGAGCTTTCTCCAAGTTCAGGGCAGCCTGCCATGATCAGCCCAAGGCCGGTGCTAAGAGGTCTTGCCAGCAGAGTTGGGGAAGGGCCCCCTCCCCCACAGTCTCCCATCCAGGTATTGATTCAGACAGAGAGGAGACAGGTGAGGCAGGTGAGGCAGGATTGCATTTTCCAGCCTCTATCCCCAGTTGAAATAAGACACCCGGATGAAGTTGGCAGCCAAGGAGCCCCTTGGTCCCATTATGCTTGGTCAGCAGGAACTGCCCACCTGGTTGCTACTGTACCAAGCTGGGGGGGAAGGAGGGCACCATGTAAGGGCATAGGTTTCTCCTCTACTCCATTAAGGTCATCCCTCAAAAAAGGCACCCTCAAACAGCCTCTGACAAGGAGAGAGAACCTGGTCTCAAGGGGTCTCGCATTCTGGATGAGGGGAACCCTGAAGCAGCAGCAGCAGAACCTCAGAGTCCAGAAGAAGGTTTGGATTGGGGGGGGCAGGTACAGACCCCGGTGGTGGAGGAGACAGCCCTGAAGGGATGACCTGGGCACTGGGGGAGCAGGAGCAGGATGCTCCTTAGTGTCCCCAAGAAGCAAGAGCTTAGGAGAGCCCTTGGTCCAACCAAGAATGTGGGAACCCAACAGGCTCAGCATTCCCGGGTCAAAGCGGAAATCCGTGGGATCCCGCAGAGAATCCGTGTGTCCTGGCACGCTTCGGCACAGCCTGGCTTGGCCAGCTGGAACCGCCCATTGTGAACCCTTGACAAGGGAGAGCCCGCCCATCCCTTGATGGATGCTCAGAGGAAGACCCTGGTCTCCAGGCCCAAGTTCACAAGCAGGACCAGGCTGCGGACTCCAGGGATTCGAGAAATGGCCTCCAAGGCGGCTCCCGCCTGCTGGTCTTCCCCTCTGCCGCTCTTCCCAGACTGCTTTCCCAAGAGGCAGAGCAGGAAGCAGGAGGGCAGCAGCCTCCCTTGTGCAAAAAGTCTGCTCTGAGCGAAGTGAAGGAACACGCTGGCCTGTCTCACAGGCATCTCCCCATTCCATGGGCACAATCTGCCACCTCTCGTGCTGGAGGAAGGTAATGAGTCCTGGGTCCCGCCTGGTCCCTGCACTGGGTTCTCAGGTTTTGCAATGAGAGACATGGGAGGGAGGCCAAATGCTTCTGCTTCCCTCCCCCCTAAAAAAAACTTCCCTCCAAGTTCTCCTGCATTTGTCATGTTCGTTGTTTCTTGAAGCACGGTCATATTCCACTGCCCCCATACGGGGTTCCTCAGTGAGGGGGAGCTCCACCAGCACCGGGCCAGTCTCTAAGGGTACATCACTAGCTCTAGGAGGGCAGGGGTTTGGGGGGCAGCATCTGCCGTAGGGAAGGACCTGGCCTTAGGGGGTCAAAGAATAAATGAGTGGGTAAGAGAAGGAAGGCAAGGTGGCCCCAGTGCCCCGAAGGGCTTGGAAGGCCTAAGTGTGTTGGGGAGAGAGAGGAGCAAGCAGGACAGAGATCTTTAAAGGAGCACGTCCAGTTCCTTAGTGGGCTGATTTGCTTTTGTCTCAAAAAATGCTAAAATCGTGTATACCAGAGTCGCTTGCAAACAAATTTCTTCGGACTTGTCATTAGCAAACATTTGATTTGTAGGCCGACATTCCCGTGATCACGTAAGAGTTCTCAGGAGAAGAGAGGCTGCGAGTGGGTAAACTGAGAGAAGCTGCTCCAGACCAGCGGGCTCAAACTCATTCCCAGTGTCCCTTTGTTCTTGAGGATCCGTCCAAAGGGTTTGGCTTTGTATGGGTTACATTTATAAAAGAAATTTGAATCCGTAGCCCTTCTGAAAGGGTTTCCGATACTCCCAGGATCCTCTGGACTACACTGAGAACCACTGGTCTAAGTGAGGAAGCCGGGGTTCATTGAGAGGACAGAACTTGCTCAGGGTCAGGCAGTTAAGAAAAGTACAGTCAGAATTTGAACCCAGAACTCTCGTGACTGCAAGTGCCCAGTGATGTAGAAAGTAAGATTCCTCGGCCAGCAGGAGGCAGGATTGGCCAGGAGACTTCTCTCCCCGAGAGAGCCTGGGGAACCCAGTGTCAATGAGGGTGCCAGGGAAAGGAGGGGCTCCTCACTGCCTGAGGATTGAGTCAAAGGGCCTGGATTCAAATGCAGGACCTGACTCTTCCCAGATGCCCTTCTGCGCCTGAGCTTCCTCCACTCAGAGGAGGGCCTTATACCTGGGCCAGAACTCTGCCGGGCCCCGCGGCCAGTGCAGGTCAGCAGCCTCTTCCCCTGAGCTGTGAGTGTGCCTGGGGTTGGAGAGAGGGGGAGGGCAGGAACAGGAGGGAGGAGCCGGCCCCTCAGCGCCCCCGCTTTCCCCCTGCCTGGCATCTCTCTGCTGAGCCTTGGATCTGAAGCTGCCGCCTGGCACCCCTGCATGTTGTTCCTGAACATCCCCCATAGACCACCCTGGGTCCCTCCCCATCTGGCAGCCTAACAGCCACCCCGAGTTCTGGAGCAGCCTCCCGATCCCCAGCCTCCTTTGGGCAGCCCTGGGCCCGGGGACAGGGGGGAGCCCCTTCCTTTGACCAGGAGCCCCTTACACCAGATCAGACCTGGGGATCCACCTTCCATTTCAGGCCTGGGCAGCCCCGAGCCGGGGACAGGGTGGGGTGCCCCTCCCCTTGCTCCCTCAGCCAAGACTTAATGGGCTCCCAATCACCTGCCTCTATTTGCTTTTCTTCCACATCCGTTTATGCTAGAATTTGAGCAGTCAGCTTCGCCAGCAGAGTGAGGGGCTGGGGCGTGTGGCAACCTGAGTGCGCTGAGGTCTGGGAAGTACAAAGGAACTCACGGCCCTCCCCAGTGCAATCACGGGGGCAGGAGTGGGGGGGGGGGGGAGGGAGGAGAGAAAGGAAGGGAGAGGGGGGAAGGGGAAGAAGGGGAGGAAGGAGGAGAGAAAGGGGGAAGAAGAGGAAAGGGAGAGGGGGGAAAGGGAAGAAGGGGAGGAAGGAGGAGACAAAGGGAAGGGAGAGAGGAGGAAGAAGAGAGAGGGGGGAAGAGGGGGAGTAGAGGAGGAAAGGGAGAGGAGGAAGAAGAAAAGGAGGAGGGGAGGAGGAGGGGCAGGAAGGGAGGAAGGAGGAGGGAAATGAAAAGGGAGGAAAATGAAGGGGAAGGAAGGGGCAGGAGTGGAGGAAGGAAGAGGGAAGAAGGAGAGAAAGGGAAGGGGGAGAGGAGAAGGGGGAAGGGGAGGGGGAAAGAAAGAAGAAAAGGAAAGGAGAAAGGGAAGGAGGGGGAAAGGAATAGAAGGGAGATGGGGGAAAGAGAAGGGAGAAGGAGGAATGAGGGAAGGAGGTAGAAAAGGAAAGGGCCTGTTCTCGCCCCCCCCCCCCAGCACCCCAGTCTGGAGAATTGGGTCCGGAGAATTCTTCCCTTCCCACATTCCCAGACTTGGTCCCAGACTGGGGGTGGGGGGTGGGGAGGGAAAGGGGCCCCTTTACTGCCGGCCAGTGTTAGCGGGGACTATAAGACAATGGTCACTCAGTCAATCAGTCAACAACTGAGCTCTGTTCCAGGGCTGTGATAATCACCCCATTGTTTGGCCCAAAGGAGCTGAGCTGGAATAGTCTGGTGACCCAAACAGCTGATAACCTCTGGTCTAGCTTATGAGGCTTCAGGATGTGTCCACACACACACACACACATACACACACACACACACACACACACACAGACTTACACCTTGTTTGAATGTCTTATTTCCTAAAGGCTCACTGGAAACCAAGCCCTGGAGCTGAGCTGTGAGCAGGACTATCTGCGCTCCCCTGAACAGCTTGGGGGAGAGGGGGAGGGGCACTAACCCCAGGTGACCAAATCAGGGTCCAAGGGGACTTGGGAATTACAGAAAGGCTGGTGGTGGCAGCTCCAAGGACCCCCTGCTGAAGCTCTTCCAGCCTCACTCCAAGACCTGGGGGGAGGCCCCCTCCTCAGCCTCCACTTGGCTCCATCCCCTGGAACCAAACTCTGCTAAGTCCCCCACAAGAGAGCCCTTCAGGTGGCCTAGCTGTACCTGATCTAAAATTATACTATAAAGCAGCAGTCACCAGAACCATTTGGTATTGGCTAAGAAATAGATTAGTTGATCAGTGGAATAGGTTAGGTTCAAAGGACAAAACAGTCAATACTTTAATAATCTAGTGTTTGACAAACCCGAAGACCCCAGCTTTTGGGATAAGAATTCACTGACAAAAACTGCTGGGAAAATTGGAAACTAGTATGGCAGAAACTAGGCATTGACCCACATTTAACACCATATACCAAGATAAGATCAAAATGGGTTCATGATTTAGACATAAAGAATGAGATCACAAATAAATTAGAGAAACACAGGATAGTTTACCTCTCAGACCTGTGGAGGAGGAAAGAATTTGTGACTAAAGAAGAACTAGAGATCATTATTGATCACAAAATAGAAAATTTTGATTATATTAAATTAAAAAACCTTTGTGCAAACAGAACTAATGCAAACAAGATTAGAAGGGAAGCAGCAAACTGGGAAAACATTTTTACAGTCAAAGGTTCTGATAAAGGCCTCGTTTCCAAAATATGTAGAGAATTGACTCTAATTTATAAGAAATCAAGCCATTCTCCAATGGATAAATGGTCAAACGATATGAAGAGACAATTTTCAGATGAAGAAATTGAAACTATTTCTAGTCATATGAAAAGGTGCTCCAATCAGAGAAATGCAAATTAAGACAACTCTGAGATACCACTACACACCTGTCAGATTGGCTAAGATGACAGGAAAAAATAATGATGAATGTTAGAGGGGATGCGGGAAAACTGGGACATTGATACATTGTTGGAGGAGTTGTGAACACATCCAGCCATTCTGGAGAGCAATTTGGAACTATGCTCAGAAAGTTATCAAACTGTGCATCCCCTTTGATCCAGCAGTGTTTCTACTGGGCTTATACCCCAAAGAGATACTAAAGAAGGGAAAGGGACCTGTATGTGCCAAAATGTTTGTGGCAACCCTGTTTGTAGGGGCCAGAAGCTGGAAAATGAATGGATGCCCATCCATTGGAGAATGGCTGGGTAAATTGGGGTATATGAACATTATGGGATATTATTGTTCTGTAAGAAATGACCAGCGGGATGAATACAGAGAGGACTGGTGAGACTTACATGAACTGATGCTAAGTGAAACGAGCAGAACCAGGAGATCATTATATACCTCAACAATGATACTGTTTGAGGATGTATTCTGATGGAAGTGGATTTCTTTGGCAGAGAGAGCTAACTCAGTTTCAATTGATCAATGATGGACAGAAGCAGCTACACCCAAAGAAGGAACACTGGGAAATGAATATAAACTATTTGCATTTTGTTTTTCTTGCCGGGTTATTTCTACCTTCTGAATCCAATTCTCCCTGTGCAACAAGAGAACTGTTTGGTTCTGCAAACATATAATTGTATCTAGGAGATACTGTAACCTATTCAACATGTAAAGGACTGCTTGCCATCTGGGGGAGGGGGGGAGGAAGGGAGGGGAAAAATCGGAACAGAAGTGAGTGCAAGGGATAATGCTGTAAAAAATTACATGGCATGGGTTAAAAATAAAAAATGCAATAAACTTACACCACAAGAAAAAAAAAATGTGCCCATAGAAATCACAGTCTGTTCCATTCCCTGGAGCAATTGTTCTCTGGGTATCTGCCTCTGATCGTCAGGAGCCACAAAGAGTTATTGGCATTGGGGGGACAACGGGAGTGGGTCACCTCTGAGGTCAGAGATGACTGTGCCCTGACTCGGCAGGAAGGCTGGGACAGCAGAGGGCAGAGGAGGGGCCCGGAAGGGGCTCCGCCATCCACTTACCTGAGCGGCACGGCCCATGCTGTCCCCCCTTTGCCCCACTCAGCAGCAAACACCGCCTGTCAATGCCAGACTCTCGGGGCTGCAAGGAGCCACGGTGGGGGGGGGGGGGGAGAGTCACCCCTGACAGGGAGTGAGCCCCCACATAAGGAGGAGGGCCAGCAGCAGCACTCAGCAGGTTTCCTTGGCATCGAGCCTCAGGCTGCCTCCCTTCTCTGGAGCTTCTTCCCATCCCTGTCCATCACTGGGGGGTCTACCCTCCGGGGCCATGTAGGACACGATGGATCCCTGGGCCGGTCCTTCTGGAGGTAACAGTCCCTTCTGGGAAGGCTTCTGGCAGAGCACCTTTCTCAGAGGCAGCCTAATGGCACTGCTGTCCCAGACCCTCTCACAGGGCCCTGCCCAGAAGCCCAAGGAAGGGCCAAGGTCAGCCCAGGCGGAGTCATGGCCTGAGATGATCAAGGGCTTCCCCGGACATACCGCTGTCCACTGCAAAGGCAAAGCGAGGGGCCTCCCTGCTAGAAAGCTGGTTCAGCCGGAGCCCCAGGTCTCTTCTCTGCAGGCTTAGGTACCTCAAGATCCAGAGAGTTGCAGTCTGGACCCCGGGCTCCTTGCTAGAGCGGCTCCAGACTGATTCTGACCCTGCCTGTGTCTGTATATGTGTCAAGAGTCAGGATGGGCCGGGCAGGGCAGCAGAGGATGGCCTTGTGAAGGGGCCTGACCTGGACTCCTCCAAGGACTCTCCTGGCAGCCTTTGCCCGAATGTGCCCTTCAATGCCAGCCTAATGTTGGCTCTGGGAGACGGCGTCTCCCGGGGTCCCTTCTCCAGTCCTCATTCCCTCGAAGGCTGGCAGGGTCACCAGAAGGCTGCGCCGTGCCACGGGTTTGGAGATGGGGGCATGGCGAGCTTGAGGAGTGACTCTCCTGGGGGGTGGCTTTCCAGCTGCTGGGGTGTGGTCCCCAAAGTAGGGTGAGGTAATTCAAAAGCTGGCCCCTCAAGGCTCTCTCTGCCCATGCTGAAGGGTCCCCGTCCCCACCCAGGTTCTAGAGTGAAGCTGTCCTATGCAGCCCTGCTTGCCCTCTGTCTCTGTCTGCCCGACATCTTTCAGCTCTGGAAGAAAACAAATCTGGCTCCTGCTCAGCCAGGTGAGGGCCGGGAGGTCGGACCAGGGGACTCCGCCACTGCCTGAGCTTGACCTTCCTTCAGCAGCAACACCTGATTGGGGGCCTTCTTTGTCCTCATGCTCTGGGGTCGGGGCCAGAAGGTCAGAGCTGTGCTGAGCATCCGGACACTGTGGGGCGGAGAGGGAGACAGGGAAGGCTGGGGAGCCCCAGGAGATGGGAGAGCCAGTCCTTAGAGATGGTGTCGTGTCCCGGGGTCAGCCCCTGTCCCTGCTTCTTTCATCCCCCACTGCCATCCTTCCCTAGTGTTCAGGATCAGTCCTAGTGGCCACAGGTAAGCAAAGGAGGAGCCTGGATAGCTCCTGAGGCAGTAAGGCAGGTTCCCCCAGCATCAAGCTTAAATTTGACCTCTCTGTAACTTTACCCTGCCCTCTGGTTCTGTGTGTGGTTCCATGTCCTGCCCTCTGGATCTGTGTGTAGTTCTGTGCCCTGCCCTCTGGTTCTGCATGTGGTTCCATGTCCTGCCCTCTGGGTGTGTGGTTCTGTGCCCTGCCCTCTGGTTCTGTGTATGATTCTGCACCCTGCCCTCTGGTTCTGTGTGTGGTTCTGTGCCCTGCCCTCTGGTTCTGTGTGTGGTTCCGTGCCTTGCCCTCTGGTTCTGTGTGTAGTTCTGCACCCTGCCCTCTGGTTCTGTATGTGGTTCTGTGCCCTGCCCTCTGGCTCTCCTTCCATGGGACAGACCTCCAGATACTTGAGTGCAGCCAATGGGCTCCCCCTCAGTCTTCTCCAGGTTAATTGCATTAGCCAATCCTCACACAAACTCTGGGCCCTTCCACATCCTGGTGGCCCGGATCTGGACCCTCCCCCGCTTGGCTATATCCTTCCAGAACCGAACCCAGGACCCCAGAGGCAGCATCCCAAGGAGAGAGTGTGGCTCCAAAGCCACAACTTTGACAAGGCCAGATCCATGTCTCAGCTAACGTGACTCCCAGCTACTCACTATCCCTGCCCCCAACTGCCCCCAGCCCCCTCTGGTTCCATTCAAGTCGCCCTGTGCTTGGTGCCAGGAGGAAGTTTGCAGACCTTGCCCCTCTGGACCTTAGCAGTGAGAGGGAAGTCATACAGTGCCCTGAAATTCCTGACCTGGCCATGCCCGGGTGGCCAGAGGGCACCCCCTCCCTGGATGGGTTTACACAACAGCAGCTGGAGTCAGAGTCTTGGACTGAGCCTCCCTGGGGGCCCAAACCGGGCCCTGCTCCCTTGAGCCCATCAGGAGGGTCCCCACTGGCCTCTCCAGGTCGAGGCTCATACTCAGGCTTCACCGTGGCACATGCCCAGCTGTGGACGCTGCCCCCGCCCTCCCTCAGGAACAGGAGTGGTCTGCAAACAGTCCTCCCAGACGCAGCCCGGCCAGAGCGGAAATCCCTTTCAACCTTTCAAGTAACGTCAGTGAACCAGGAAAGGGCCCAACAGCTGAGATTCCAGCCACTAAGTCAATGTGGAAATAATGTGTTGAACTTCATCAATGAACCCCCCTGTTGGCTGAGGATTAGAATCGGGGCGAGGCAGTTATCTTTATGGCCCTCTCTGTGTGCACAGCTCGGCCACAAAGGCCCCTGCGCTGCCCTGCCGGGCTCCCCCGCCTGCCGAGATTGTTTGGAGAGCCACAGTCACTGCCCGTCTCTGCAATCAGGAGACCGTGCGCTCAGTGACCTCTGCGGAGGTCAGCAGCTGAAGCCAAGGAGGTGGGGCAGGAGTGCAAGGATACGGACCCTTCCATCTTACAGAGGAAGTGCCAGTCCGGGCTAATGCCTGTTGCCCATGTTTGATTACCAATTACTTGTTTAAATAGCTCAAGTTAAGTTGTGGTCATTGTGAGCTTTTATTATTATCATTCTTTTACTTTTCTCATTCTGGTCTTACCTCTGACAATATATAGTCAGTCAGTAAATATTAATTAAGTGCCTACTAGGTGCAAGGCACTGCACTAAGCATCAAGGATACAAAAAATGGTAAGAGTTTCTTCAGGAACTCCTCAGGAAGTCTCAGTTGAATGATAAGACAATATGCCACCAACCAGTTACGAACAGCAAGCTGGGAGCCATAACAAGGCTTTTTCTTGTCTGTTCAGATATGATCCAGTTTCATTGTTTGCCATAGCATTATTTGGTGTTTTTGAGGAACAGGTTCTGAGGGCAAGTCAGACTCTGCTTTTCTGTGACCAAGTGGGATGGAACCATCCAGATACTTAAAGACACCTGTGTGGTTCCCCCAAAATATGTCAGAAAAGAGAGGGAGACAGAGATATAGAGAGGAGAAAGAGAATGAAGGAGGGAGAAAGAGAAAGAGACAGGGAGAGAAACAGAAAGACAGAGGACAGAGGCACAAAGAAAGAGACAGAGAGAGACAGAGACATAGAAAAGAGAGGGGGAACGAGGGAGGGAGAGAGACAGAGAAAGAGACGGGAGAGAAACAGAAAGACAGAGGACAGAGGCACAAAGAAAGAGACAGAGAGAGACAGAACCATAGAAAAGAGAGGGAGAACGAGGGAGGGAGAGAGAGAGACAGAGAAAGAGACAGGGAGAGAAACAGAAATACAGAGGACAGAGACACAAAGAAAGAGACAGAGAGAGACAGAGCCATAGAAAAGAGAGGGAGAATGAGGGAGGGAGGGAGACAGAGACAGAGAGAGAGAGGCAGAGAAAGAGACAGGGAGAGAAACAGAAAGACAGAGGACAAAGACATAAAGAGACAGAGAGAGACAGAGCCATAGAAAAGAGAGGGAGATTGAGGGAGGGAGGGAGAGAGAGACAGAGAAAGAGAGTCAGAGAAAGAGACAGGGAGAGAAACAGAAAAACAGAGGACAGAGGCACAAAGAAAGAGACAGAGAGAGACAGAGCTATAGAAAAGAGAGGGAGACTGAGGGAGGGAGGGAGAGACAGAGAAAGAGACAGGGAAAGAAAGAGAAAGATGAAAGACTGACACAAAGAAAGAGACAGAGACATAGAAAAGAGAAGGAGAATGGAGATTGACAGAAGGGAGAGAGAGAGAGACAGAGACAAAGAGACAGACAGAGAGAGACACAGAGAAGAGAGAATGAAAGAGGGAGAGGAGAGAAACAGAGACAGAAAGAGGACAGAGAGAAAAAACGAAGACAGAAGACAAAAAGAAGGAGAAAGAGAGAGGAGGAAAAGAGAGACAGAGAGAGGGGGAGACAAAGACAGACATACAGAGGAGTGAGGGAATGAGGGGGAGGAGGAAGAGAGACAGATGATAGAGGACAGAGACATAGAGAAGAGAGAGAATGAAGGAGGGAGAGAGAGAGAAAAAAAGGACAGAGAAAGAGAGAATGGTGAAGGGAGAGGAGGAAAAGAGAGACAGAGAGAAAGAGACAGAGAGTACTCTGAGATTTCTCCTTTCCTGTTTAAACATACTCAGTTCCTTCCACAGATATTCAGATGTCACCATCCTTCACTATGTTGCTCATGCCTGTCTAGTTGTTCTTTGATGTCCTCTCTCAAAGAAGGTACCTAGAATTGAGTCCTGTCCTCCACATGTGGCCTAAGCAGGGCCAAGGACATGAGAATCCTCACTTGCCTGATCCAGGATACTCTCTTTCACTTAACTAGTTCTCCTGGCTACCACATCATACTCTTGCTAGTATTGAGCTTGCCACCAACACCTCCAGAGCTTTTCCATGCAGACTTCTGCTTATCTGTCTCTCCCCACTTTGGCTTTTTTATGCTAATTTTTAAAGCAGACTAAGCTACACATATTTGGAAGGGGCTTCAGGGACCAACTTGTCCAACCTGTATTTGAAAAATAATCTCTCTCTGTCTGTCTGTCTCTCTCTCTGTTTCTGTCTCTCTGTCTCTGTCTGTCTGTCTGTCACACACACACACACACACACACACACACACACACACACACACCCCATAACTTGTTGTGAAGGAGTCCTCCAGCCTCTGCTTGGAGATCAGCTGTGGAGCGATTACCAGCTCCCTCCATGGCTCTGAAAATGCCCTCTGGGACCAAGAAGAACCACACCGATCCTTCATTCCTGAACTGGCCCTTTGGCGTGCACTGCCAGCTGCTGCCCTTCCCCTGGACTGGTTGGTGCCTCTGGAAATAATAACAGAAATTGACAGTTCAACAGCATTTTAATGTTTCCTTTACAATCACCCTGTGAGGCGGGAAGTTCGAATGTTAGCTCTCATTTGCAAGTGGGGAAACTAAGTTCAGAGAACAAAAATGACTTGCCCACCCCCACAGTGAGGCTACATCAGAGCTGGCATGTGACCTCCGAGTCTCTGGCTCCATGACTAAGCACATTGGTCCACAGCGCACATTAGTGGGAGATGGAGGTAGGTGTCCTTCTGCTCCTACAGGACAAAGTGGGACCCGGGAGAGGGTCTTCAAGGTTCTTTCTACTCTTCTGGTGGGACATGAGAGAGCAGCTTGGGGCTGTGCGTGGGACCAGGAGGGACTAGCACTTCACCCCAGGAAATCCCCACAGGCTCCAATGGGGAGAAAGGAAAGTGAATGAGGGGAAAGGGGCCCTGGAGAGGGAAGGGGGATTCGAGATCAGTTCTGAAGTAAACCTGTAAGGAGAGGAAGAGTTTCAGGCACAAAGTCAAGAGAACCTTCCATCTCCAGGCTTTTTTCCAATAATCCTTTGCCACCCAAACCTGAAATGAAAAGGAACTTTCTCAGATTTACAGCATCTCATTTATTACTTGCAGATGCAATGAAAAGAGCTCTGGTGGAAGTTACTTGGACATGTACCTGTCCCTTAACCAACCACCCCCACTGGGGTGGCTTTTATTGCTGTGACCTGTGCAGGTAAGCCTGTGACCAGCTCACTGTGGGCAATGCCCAGCCTCTGGCCAGCTTGCCCATGGGCAGTGCCCAGCCTGTCTCCAGTTCAAGACTGTTATACCTGCAGTCTGGGCCTCCCTCACTGGTGGAGACTATGAAGTGCCTGCTGACCACTGTCGAGCTGAATGCTATTCTGGGCCTGGTGGGTATTTAGGGTTTTGTGCCCTGGCCTGGAGCTGTGGCCAGTTGCTGCTGGAGTAAGGACAGCCTCAGCTCCCTGCCCATCACCTGGGAAGAGATAAGACCAGAAAAACCAATAGCCCACCACGAAGCTTCATTTCTGCCCAATGCTGACTTTGTGACTTTAGGCAAGTCCTTTAACCCCTGGGGTCCAGTTCCTCCCCACTATGAAATGGTCCTCCCCCTCACTGACATTCTCTGTATGATTCCAGAAACTCAGATTCTCTCTTAGCATATGGGGCAGGCAGGTGGCCCAGGCTGAAGTACGCAGAACACGCCCACGTGTAGAGGGAGACGGTTGAGCTGAAGGGAGCCCAGAGCATGGAGGGCATATGTCCCCTTGCAGGGAGGAGAGGAAGCGGCTGAGCAGAGTCCAGCTGGAAATAACGATAATAGTAATAAGTAGCCAAAGGTTAGGTGATGTGCTCAGGCCATGTAGCTAAGTGTCCCAGGCAGAATTTGAATCTGGACCTTCTTGAATCAAAATTCCATTGCCTGGGGGGGGGGGGGGGGGGGAAGGGCAGCAGCAGAGAGGGCCCACTAGGGGGGAAGGGCAGTGACAGCCAGGACCCACCAGAGAGGGGAAGACAGCACCGACCGCAGACCTCCAGTCACTGGCAGTGCCCAGTGAGCTGCACTGCCTCCAGCCCTGGCTAGTCCGCAGACCCTCCAGGGGCCTCTGCGTGGGTATGGGGCCCACAGGAAGCTCCTGTTTCCAGGACATTGGCTCCCTGGCAGCCTCCGAGGGAACACGTCTTCTTATCAGCCTTAGATTAATTGGCCAGGCTAACAATAGGGATCAGAGCTGGTTATCTCCAGCCGATTGCCGGCAGCCAGAGCCAGCATTCCCCAAGCTTTCTATAACTTGTTACCAAAACAATCACCCAAGGTCGGGCCTGGGAGGGCCTCCCTGAGCACCCTCCCTTCTTCCTCCTCCCTCCCCCCCTCCTGTGACACACCCCAACCCGCAGCCCTGCAACCCAAGGGCCTCCAGTCATGTGGAACCCTTCCTCCTGAAGCAGTATTCCTCTTGGGACAGCTCCAGGTGCTAGGAGAGAAACCCAATGGCCTGGTGGGGGCTCCCCAGTGGCTCCCTGGGCTGCAGCCCTCACTTCCCGCTCTGACAGGAAGAGGAGGTTTGGGCTTCACGTGGGTCACTGTAACCACGAAAAACCTGGGGGGGTCAGAAAGTCGGGGTGTTTACCCTGGAGGAAAGAGAGCTGGGGGAGGGCCCATAGGATGTGGGGAGTGTGAAGAGGCTGTTTTCTGGCTGATTAATCCCCAAGCCTTCACTAATCCCCTAGGATGTGGCAGACCTCTGAGAGCCAAATTGAGGTCTGATGTGACAAAGAACAGGAGGAGCCCCAAGCAGCAGCTTCCGGAGGACTCCAGAGTTCCTGTCCCTGGGGATTTCCAGCAAGGGCAGGGGAAAACCTTGTGGGTGATGCAGGAGAGGGCGTTCCTGCCCAAGTGGGGGTGTGAGGAGTGTTGGGGCCCCTCGAAGAGCCTCTGAACTTCGGAGACTGGGACCTGCCGTTCTGAGCAGAGGAGCAGAAGCAGGAGTCCCACAGGCCAGTGGGGTCTGGTCCATCCAGGGAGAGGGTCTGCTGACCACCCCTAGAGATTCCCTGTCCACTTGATGAATTGGTTGGTCAGCATGCACTTATTAAGCACCTACTAAGTGCCAATCACTGTGTTCCATGCTGGTAAGACAAAGGCAAAAACACAGTCCCTTCCCTCAAGGAACTTCCCATTTAACTGGAGGATAACCAGGAGTTAATTCACAGGAGGGAAGAGGCTGACATCAAGGGGAATCAGGAAGGGCTAGAACCACAGTTGAGACCTAAAGGAAGCCAGGAAGCAGAGGAGAAAAGGAAGGGAGGGTGTTCTAGGTTAGGAGGACAGAAAAACACCCAGAAGCAAGGGATGGGGATGGAGTGTCCAGAGCAAGAAGGCTCCTGTCACAGCTCCAAGGTGGGGAGCGGAAACTGGAAAGGTGGGCACTCTGAAGAGCTTGAACCTCAAGCAGAGCCACTGCATTCTATATTTGTTCCCCAAGGCTCCAAATGGCCCCTGGAGTTCATTGGGGAGGAGGTCACATGATCAAACACGTGTTACCAAAAATGGCTTTGGCGGCTGAATGGCGTGGGCAGAGACCGAGGCCACAGGTTACACAACGGTCCAGTTGTGAAGGCATAAGTGTCTGCACAGGGTTGGGTCAGGGACAGAGCAGATCAGGGGACTTATGGGAGAGCTGTTACAGATGTAGAATCAAGAGGACTTGGCAACTGATTGGATGGGAAAGGTGAGACAGAGTCAGGAGTGGAGGCAGATGCCCGGACTATGTCAGCGGGTGACAGGGGAAGGGGGATGGTGCGCATATGTGAGAGAGGGGGTGAAGGGGGAGTAATGACTTCAGCATTGACATGCTGGGTTCAGGATGTCTACAGGACATCCAGTTTGAGATGCCCAGCATGCACCTGGGGTTGGAAAAAACAAACCTGAGAATCATCAGCATCAAGATGACCCTTGTGTTCATGCGAGCTGAGGAGATTGTCAAGAGCAGAAGAAAGGGCCCTACCTATAATCCTGGGATCCCCGGGGTTTTTGGATTTCTGATCAAGGAATAGTCCAGCAGGTAGCAGGAGAGCCAGGGGAAACAGAACCCCAAGAGAAAAGTGTGGACGAAGAGAGCGTTCCAGTGCTCCGGGCTGCAGAGAGGTCAAGAATTTGGCAGGAGAAAAAGCCATGCGATTTGGCCACTAAGGGACAATTTGGTCCCTTAGCTGAGCAAGTCATTGTGACTCTGCCTGCCTCAGTTTCCTCATATATAAAATGGGGATTTATGAGCAGAGCACCTACTTCTCAGGGTAGTTGTAAAGGACTGTAAATACTAGCCATTATCCTTTTTATCCTTTGAATAACTGTACCCTCACCTCTGCCAAAGCAGGCGAGCAGCTTCCCTGTACCTCAGGACAGAGACTGCTGCCTGGGGGATCACTCAGAAGTGAAGGGACTTGGGAAGGTCCCACAGCCCAGCCCATGCCTGCCGTGCTCCCCAGTGCAAGGTAAACTCCTTGGGTCTCTCTTCCCCCAGCTCAGAGTAACTGCTTTACACTTATCAAGGGCTTAATTAATGCGTGCTGACTTGAACCCGATTGGGCTCCTGTTGATGCCATCTTAGCCTAGAGGGGAGGTATAAAGGAAGCATTCACCAGTCTTTAGGCATCTGGGAGCCATAAAGAAAAAGAGCCCTTGAGTTCTGTCCCAAAGGGGGATGGGATCCACTGGGAGGGTCCCTGCGGGACTCCAGGATCTGTTAGGGATGTTGTCCAGGGCACTTCTGGGCATCTGTAGATTGGAGGTCCTACCATTCTGAGGTCTGGGAAGCAGGCTGGTACAGAGGGAATCCGAGACTGGACTCTAATTCTGGAAGCTCGGGCTGAGCCCCTGGCACTTCTGCAAAGTTGCTGAAGGAGGTAGGGGTCTGGCAGCGGTCTGGGAGGCTTCCTGGGAGGAGGGCTGGTCAGCCCTGCCCTTCCAGGCAGCCACAAGCACGGGGGAGAGGGGCACTTGGCTTGGCGCCCACCCTGGGCCGCACAATGGCCGCACCCCGGCAACTCTAAGTGTGTTTTTCCAAAGCTGTTAACTCACAATCCGTGCTTGACATTTCCTCTGCTTATCCTGGGGCCGCTGATCCAGCCCACAGAGAGATAAGGGGGAGATAGCGGGTCATTTTCCCACTAAGTTAGGACACGCTGCTAACACGAGGGCAGCGGCCCTTTTCCTGGAACCAGGCAGGCTCCCCGCTGGAAGGGAAGCTGAGGCCTGAGCCTGAGAAATCTCCACAGGAAGGTGGCCCCGCCTTGGGCTGTCCCATTAGAGCCTGCCCCAGCATCCAGAGGAGGGATCAGGAAAAGTTTGGGCTCTTCTTTTCTAAAAGGCTGGGGAGCCCTGCTTTGTTCCTCAGATTGAGGTGAAGTCAGCCTTATTTCACCCTAAGTACAAGCAGTCCTTGGACTGGGACTCTGCGCGAAGCTCCCAGCAGGACCGCGGTGGGCTCCCGGAGGAAAGGAGGGTCAGCGCTGTCCCTGGGGAGGACCCAGTGCGGGGGAGGATCCCAGAGTGGCTTCAGACACTTCCAGACCAACGCATTGAGCCCCTTCTGTCCTGAGCCAGCTCTGATTGGGAGAAGCCCAAATCTGCTCCTCCATCTCTGGCTCCTGCCCTGGGGGGAGTCACAGGGAGGCAAGGCCCTCATCCACAGGATGGCGCCCCAGAGGCTTGGAAGCAGCTGGGACTTCACTTTTCCTGGCTGAACTGCCTCAGATCTTTTGGTCAATAATCAAAAGTGCCAATGAAAACATAAGGAACAATTCAAGGCAGTGTGAGATTCTCTCCAAATAAATGTCCTGAAGGAAGAGGGTGGTGACCAGGGCTCTCAGAGAAGTGGCCTTTGTAGGAAAGCCTGCAATGGCTGAGAGGTGCGGTGAGCCAGGGTGATGAATGGAGACTGGTCGGGATGCTTCTCCCCTAGTCTCTCTGTCTCTCCCTTTCTTTCTTCTTCCCTCTTTCTCTCTTTTTTCTTTCTCTCTCTTTTCTATCTCTTCCCCTGATTCTCTCTCTGTCTCTCTCTTTGTCTTTTTCTCTGTGTATCTCTTCCTCTCTCTGACTCTTTCTGTCTGTGTGTGTCTCTGTCCCTGTCTCTCTCTGTCTCTGTGTATCTTTCTCTGTCTCTGTCTCTTTGTGTCTCTTTTTTCCTTCCTCCTTCTCTCTCTCTCATCTCATTTTATCCCTCATCAGTTCTATGAGTTTCATTATTACTTCTATGCTAATGATCTCCAGACATCTCTATCCAATCCCAGTCCTTCCCCTGATCTTTCAACTCACATCAATAATTGTCTATTGGACATTTAAACCTAGATATCCTGATGACATTTCAACACATACAAGCCCAGAACTTATTATCTTTCCCCCCAAATTCCCCCTTCACAAACTTCCCTATTTCTGATGAAGGTGTCACTGTCCTGGTCTCCCAGGATCACTGCTTTGATGGTGCCCTTGATGACTCTAAATCAGATCAGTGCCAAATCTTGATGTTTGTACCCATGCCACATTTGCCCCCTTCTCCATTCAGTCCCTGCCTTTTTTCAGGCCCTTGGCTGCTCTGGTTTAGCCTATTTCAATGGCCCCCCAATTGGTCCCACTGCCTTAAACCTCTTCCCTGTCCAGTCTTCACACAGCTGCCAAAGTGAATGTCTTAAAGTCCAGGCCTGATTATTTCAATCCCTACTCAATAAATGATGAGAAAATTCAGAAACTGGTAAATAACAATGAGAACATTACAAGGTTTACTATCAGGATAATTTGCATATCTTTTAAAAGGCAGTATTTAATTCCATCAAAAATTAAGTGCAAACAAAGCTGAGAGAGATACAAGATTCTTGGCTCAGGAAGAAGGCAAATGGAATTCAATTTTGTGCTGATAGTAACAATCCAAAGAGCTCTTATCATGCCCTGGAGGCTATTTATGGACCAAAGATCTATGGAGTATTTCTATTCAGTGCTGATGGAGCCACACTGATTAATGACAAGCACATGATCTGGAGAGGTAGGCTGAATACTTTCATAATATTCCAGAGAATACAGAAGCAAAACAAGGATGCCCATTCTCCCCACTATTATTTGATGTAGTTTTGGAAATGCTAACAAGAATAGTAAGAGAAGATAAGAGAATTAGAGGCATAACAATGGGTAAAGAGGAGAGAAAACTATTCCTATTTGCTGATAATATCATAGTAAACTTGAAAAATCTTAGGAAATCAGCAAAGATGCTAATTGAAACTATCTTTAGCAAAATTTCAGGCTGTAAAATAAACCCTCAAAAATCAATGGCATTTTTATATAATAACAACAAAATAAAAGAATAAGTAATAGGAAAGAAAATCCTATTCCAAATTAACTATAAAATACATGAAATAGCTGAGGATCAACCTAGGAAAGCACACAATTACCAAGTGCTCCTTAGAGAAAAAAAATACAATCTAAATAGTTGGAGAAATATTCAATGTTCATGGCTAGGCTGTGCCAATATAATATCAATGATAATACCATCAACTATATACCTAGAGAAATCAAATTATCAAGGGAATATTTTACATAACTTGATAAAAATAATTACAAAATTCATTGGGAAGATACAGAATATCAAAGGGAAATATGAAAAGACAAGAGACATGAAGAAAGAATAGTATTTCTTGACAGTTTTATAAAATAGAAGTCAATACTTAAAGAGCTATCAAACTGTGCATACCCTTTGATCCAGCAGTGTTTCTGAGTCTTAAAGAGTCTTAAAGAGATCTTAAAGAGGAAAAATGATCCACATATGCAAAAATATTTGTAGCAGCTCTTTTTGTAGTGGCAACTAACTGGAAACTGAGTGGATGTTCATCAGTGGGGAATGGCTAAAAAAGTTATGGTATATGAATATAATGAAATATTAATTTTC